>NC_049980.1:29244359-29308037 GCF_000003815.2 Branchiostoma floridae | reverse complement strand
AAGTAAATGTATCAAGTCAGCATATTCGCACTTTTGGTAGAACATAGGATATGGAACTCATGATTTACTTTCAACTAGTTCAACTGGTTATTCACAACCAAACAGACAGAAGTATGGAATTATGTTGTCTGATGTTTTAATGTTATCTGCCTGTTTTTCACCAGGTCGTGGGGGGATGGCCATCACCTTTGTGACCCAGTTTGACATAAGACTGGTCCATGCTATAGAAGAGAGAATAAGTGAGTGTTTCAAGGTTAAGTTATGCAATTTGCAAGATCCAGTATTGTATAACTTGATGGAGTTTCGCTTTATCCATTGTTATGTATCAATGTAGCTTGAGGAACAGCTGTTCGTAGATTTTTTAAAAAGTTACACCAAAAAGCTCCTCGGTTACATGTGTGATTTAAAGAGCCGACAAGATATGGTTGCACCTCCTTTTAGAATAATTATACTATTATGAATTACTGTTACTATAAAGGAACATTTTCAGAGCACTTTAATGTGTTACTTTAGTCCAACAAACTAATCAGGCAACTTGTGCATATTTTGGCATGTTTCACACTATTGTAGGTATTGTATTGATTCCTTTGTACCTGTGAAATAATCATGGGTGTGGCTGATACGATGATGAATGTACATAACAATGAGCATTGACTGGTATGTTTTGTTTCTGCGACTTCTTTCCAGACACAAAGCTAACAGAGTACAAAGTCAGTGACAAAGAGGTGACAAGAATTCTCAGCGAGGTCAATGTGACAAAGAGAGCATGTGAAGTGGTAAGCTGTGCTCACTTCCAAAGTTTTCTTTGATGGTAAAGTTGATCAAGTATTACTTGTAGTATATAGTGTCAATGTCCTTGGGTTGATCAAGACGCTGCATAAACAATGCCTTGCACAATCAAGCGATGTCTACTTTAGCTCTTTGCAAGGTTTGAGCAAGGAGAGTATGTAGTTCTATTTAACCTCATTGATTGAACAAAAACAGTTCTGACACAACATTTTCCTCTGACATTTTAACATAGTTTATTATATCTGTTTCTTTTGCTGTCCACAGGGTCTTGACGAGCAAGATTTTGATGAGAAGAAGGAGATCTACAAGAGGAAGGAGTTAATCTTGGAAGGAAAGGTAGTCAAGTTTGTCTTGAGTTCTTTTCTTCTTCAGATCCAGATATATCCATGCAGTCTTCCATCTTGTCATGTAAACTTCATGTGTAAACAAAGCATGAATTATGTTTTATTTGCAAAATCATGCCTGAAGGCTCATTTGCACGTACAGTCTCAAAGTAACCGTATAATGAGTGTGCTTTGTAATTAATTGCAGTACTGTCTATTACATGTAAATCAGTACTTCCTGGATTAGCTATAATGAACCCTGTTTTTGTCACGTCTACAGGATCCTGACAGATACGAAGAAGAGCAGCGGAGAGCCAAAAAGAAGAGGAGAAAAATGGTCAAAGCCAAAATCAAAGCAAGAAGATCAAAATCTGCAGCAATTGCTAAAAAAGAATAGACTTGTATTTCCCGATTAAAATCTACTCTCAGTGCCAGGATGCAGTACTGCTATTTCAAATTTGTGATGGCATGTTTTAATATGTTATTATTGCAACATTAAACCTTTGTACATATTGAAATAATTGTTACTAGTATTTTCTGTCAAGAAATGTATTTATCACTTGTACAAAAATGTTGTGAATATATATCCATGATAAGTGGAGATCTCTCACTCAACAGTTCTTTTGCCTTCGCATGAATGATTACCCAAATGTTCAACTTACATGTATGCCATACATACTCTCAATAAAATAAGTCAGTAGACCAGTAGAAATGTTGTTTGATGTCAATGTTTGTTACTTTATATCCAAGTACACTGAGATATACCTCTTAACCTCTTTCAACTCAAACAAAGATTACTATATTTCCTTTTTCAACCTCCTTGTTCCGATCAAGGAGGTTAAATATATTAACCTCCTTGTTCCAGTTTACTACTCTTGATGTCAACAGCTAAAAAAAAATCACAATTTTGTTTCTATCAGTCTAAGGGAGAGTGATTGCGGATGTATTTGATGACTTTGTGAACAAATCTCTTGATTAAATCTCCTTCATCTCATGGACCACTTGTAGTCAATCTCAATCTTCTACAGGCCTCATTATCTATGCATAGTGGCTGGTAGACATTATAGTATTGGACTACATCTAGTTATTTTAAACTGTAAGCATACCAAATTACTAGTAATATGAGGCAGACCCCAAAACACATGGAGAAAGACATTCACTGAGGATCTGAAAAGAGCTGACATCACGTGGGCCAGGGGACAGGCAGAGATGGCTGCAAATGACAGGCTGGTGGAAGCTTGCTGCCTTATGTGCCTTACGGCACATGAAGACCTAAGCCTATTAAAGGGCTAACTCTAAGGTCTATGCCAAATTGGGTTTGGTTTAGTCAATAGAAAAATGTCAAAATTCAGAAGATGAAGAAAAGCAACAGAGATTTCATCCAAAATAGTTCTGACACTAGAAATGTGTACCAATAGACATCAGTTTCATCAAGTTTCACATCATATTGAATATTACATATGCTACGAGCAAACATCCAGATATTTATTAGAATGGATCAGATCATCTATCAAAATCTTAATTTTTTGTTGATGGATAATGTATTCAAACCACAGAATTGATGAGTCATTGACATCTTTTTTGTTGCCTTTGAAAACTTAATTTTCAGAATCCAATTTAGGAGCAATCACTGTTTTTATAGGCAGGCAAAATGATGTAAGGAGATTAGATTACTAATTAGCATTCAAAGTACCGATCAAACTACTAATTATTTTGAAAATCTTTTGTCTATCTGCTTTTTGCCTTACTATTTTGCCGCTATGACAACATCACAATGGCCTGTATTATAACGCTACCTGGCCTATTGTCTTGATAAAAAGTCTAGCGTTATTACATAACATTACTAGTAATATAAAATCAATTGGGAGAACAGATTTACTAGAAACAACCATCTTTTCAAACTTTGCCGATTAAAGCTCCTTTCTGTGACCACATCTTATGGATTGTCCAGAAACCCTTTATTGTTTTAGCACCGCCTTAGGGGCGTTGCCAGAAATCGATGACGTCAGTAATCACCTTCCCGCCATATCGTATCACATGACTCCTCACCCCTGATTATTAAGTCAGGAAACCCGTAACGTGCGTCACTTCCTACAGCCATTTCTCGGGGAGGCCTGGTGAGAGAGCTGCTGCGTCCTACTAGTTTGTACACGTTATAACCCAAGAAGATGGCGAATTCACAAGGCGACGAAGTTGGGTGAGTACTGGAGAGTTACACAGTGTTAGTAGCAGCGTTACTGAGCTTCTTTTCGAAGTATTTGTGGTTTCCGGCGTTTCTTATGGACGAATGCCGGTGGGGGAAGGGCCGGCATGTCTCTGCGCCATGTCGGCTTGTGTGACGCGTTGCAAAATTTTTGTGATGATCAAGCACATGTTGTGCCGCCGTTTAGCCACGAAATCGTTCTAATGAATCCTTTAGACTAGTGTTCAGTGTAGAAGGAGTAACACGAAGA
The DNA here is from genome assembly GCF_000003815.2 of Branchiostoma floridae. Lineage (NCBI taxonomy): Eukaryota > Metazoa > Chordata > Leptocardii > Amphioxiformes > Branchiostomatidae > Branchiostoma > Branchiostoma floridae. The sequence goes on along the minus strand of NC_049980.1, from coordinate 29,304,472 downwards.
TCGTTTTGGTAGTGAAAGATGTTGAGGTTTTCTCGTGTTTGAAGCAAGGCTTGTAAGGCCGCTATGCTCGTGTCGTTGTATCGGGGTTATCGATGAAAAGCTTGGGTGTTGCGACCTTGCTTGGCCTCTCCCAAGGACAGTCGACGTTATTCCTGGCCGAAAAGAGGTCGCCCGTCGGACAGAATTATCCATAGCGACGTTTTCTAGGTCACAGATGTTGTCTTAGACGGACTCCGCAGGTCCAAGTTTTGCGTGCCACGAGGGCTTTCGAGGGGGGCGGCGTGGGTTTTGTGAAACAAAGCCGCGACATGGCTGCCCACGAGGCCCTGCACCCCGCTAGACAAGCACGTGGCCGCGACATTTGAATAAAGACAAAGGCGTCTTAAAACCCATTGTGTAACGTTAGGTGAAACAAGGCTAGTTTCGTTTGAAGGAAAAAGAATTACTTAAGTTGACAAATAATTCTTCCACGAGAGGTTCATATTAAACGTTAGTTTTACCTTATTTGTTACTAATTTGTCGCGAATAAAATTGTTTGTGTCTTATGTTACAGGAAATTATTTGTGGGGGGCATCAGCTGGGATACAACGCAAGGTGGGTAGAAAATTGTTTTCAATGTCTTTTCTTCTTACAGGACCTTTATTTGAGAGACTATCAATACCCATTTGGAAAGAAATACATTATCATCGATCCCATGTGAAGCAATGATGCATTAGGCTAGCTTCAATAATTGACTGCTGTAGCCCACCCATTTGGATAGATAAAGTATGTCGTTCAGTGTAAGGTATGAAACAGGAAGTCTGGCAAAAAACAACCTAAAATTGCTGGAGCCAATTATCAGATTGGAAAGTAATAAGTGCTTTGTTTGAAATTTTGTCCTATAGTAACATCAGCTTGTCACCACAATGTGTACAATATTAATTAAGGCACCATGTGTTATAATAATGATAATTTGTCCCAAATGAAATTTTACGCTTGTGAAATTTTACACTTTACATTGTCTCTTTTTCAGAGGGTCTAAAGAACTACTTCAGCAAGTTCGGAGAGGTGGTGGACTGTGTCATCATGAAAGATTCCAACACTGGCCGGTCAAGGGGCTTTGGTTTTGTCAAGTTTGGAGATGCATCCTGTGTACAGACTGTCCTCGCTAGTGGCCCACACAACCTAGACGGCAGAGTGGTAAGTATTGTATTGAATATTGGTGGTGTTTCTGTACAAAATTATGACATAGCAACTGTGTATTTGAGATACAAGAAAGATAATTGTCTTGACCACAAACAGCAGCTTCCTTTGACCCGAATTTTTATCGCACTGCTGAGAACTCACTAACTGTAAACATTACTCAACCAAGTCTAATATTAGTAATTACTAATTTGTGGGGCACTATGTAAAGCTGCTCAAATGTTAATAAGAAAGCAGCAGTCATTCCAAGGACATATCTAAATATTTTTGTTGGTCTTTTGCAAATGAAAATGAATGGAATAGAAATTAGAATGTGGCCAAGTTTCATATTTTAAGACTAATGTTGGGATAGCCAAATGTAAAAGAAGAGAAAACAGCATGTAAACAGCCATGTTAGAAGTTGTAACCTAAATAAGTTATATCTATGTAATTCTAGGCACAGGTTGAACAGTCTACTTTCTCTTTGCAGATTGATCCAAAAGAATGCACACCCAGAAGTCAGCAAAGGGTTTGTACCACATCCATGTCCTACTTGCCTGCTGTTTGTTGAAATTTTGCCTGATTACCACAAGTTGCCTTGTTGTGGGTCACCCAAACTCATATTTCTGTTTCTCATTTTATTCCTTGAGGATGATGACGGTGGTTGGGGTGGCAGAAAACGATTCAATCAGGTCGGAAATGTATTCAGTACACAAAAACTGTAGAGTAGTGGATCGTAGCCTGTGTAGTGGCTGTGTCCCAAACTTGTACCTCCTGTAGTGCATAGGAGTGATGTGTGTATAAAAATGATGACTTACATGTTGTAGTACGTTGATTTCTACTTTGACTGTCATGGAAAAATTGATATGTAGTAGAAATGTACTGCTTTCCTCCCTACTGCATTCAATGTCAGTAAAAAAAGTGTTGCCCCAACTCACAAAACTGAATGTCTATTACTTAATGATAATAATAATGACTGGTTTATTGACAAACAATAACTTTGTACATTGGAAAACAACGGCTTCGCAGAACTGTACATGTGCGACAGACTGAATTGCGCCGATGCAAACAGATAGTAGCTTTAACACTAAAAGTTTTCATTAACATGTTCCAGACATTTTTAACTATTAAATACTTGATAAATTATCTAAAAACGGTATCTTATTTCTAAACGGATTCATTTAAATTGCATAGTCACTACAGATATTGATAAAAAGCTATAACCGCTTCTCTATAACGTATTATCTGAAATCACTACATTCCGTGGATAACACTAAAATACATATTCATCATGTTGACATTTAAGATTCCTTAAAGCTGTAACAACTGCGCAGAGAATTACAACAAGAAAATGACATACAAGGTTTTAAAACTTAAGTTGACGTTAAGCAACTGCCACATTACGATAGTGTCCGTTCAGTGGATTTCACCTGTGATGACATTACGTTTTAACACTGTTAAGCAGATGGACCATGTAGGGAATAGGGCTTTTTTTATATCTGTCTGTTCGGGCATAAATAGTGTCTAAGAGCTGTGAGGACCTAGTTCTCCTGCCACTAACCTCACTACGGTACTGTGGTAGCCAGTTTCTGAACTTTTCAGACAGTAGTAACTGTTTGGCAAATCTGTAACATAAGTCTTCGCGCCGACTATCGAGTGTGGGAAAGTCCAGTGTTCGGCAAGCCTCCGCGTACGATTTGTAATCAGTACCAAGGATTGTCCGGCAGGCTCGTTTCTGGATAGATTCTATCCTCGTACGTTGTCGTGTTGTAAGTCCAGCATGCCATGCAGGCGCTGCATACTCTGTTGTAGGGCGGACGAAAGTCTTGTAACAGCTTACTAACTCTTCCCGTGAGAGGTTGAACTGTGCCAGTTGTCTAAGCATAAACAGTCTCTGGTTGCCTTTTTTCACAATGTGATCAACGTGTGAGTTCCAGCCGAGGTCTGCCTGTACATACAGTCCGAGAAGTTTTACTTATTAGCAATTCTGTGTGACGTACAATGTCTAAATTGTGTTCTTTGTTGTATGTTGCATTGTTGAATAATAGAACTAAAAGAGATGGTTTAGTGTCAGGAAAAAAATTCTGTACACAGATTGAGAAAGCACAGCTTAGAATTTCATGTTACACATCAACTAAGCCACAGTACTTTTTAGTTAAAAAAAAAAGAATCTGCATTATGACCCCAGCCACAAGAAAGCCAAGATGAGAAACAGGAATACCCCATCTGGTGGCCTTTACATGCACCCCAGAAAGCATGATTAATCTTGCAGCATCAATGTATGCATGGTGATGGCAATGCTGGAGAAAATTACAGAACTGCTAATAAATAAAGGGTTATTTGCATACATCTGTTCATTATCAAACTCTTGGAGACCTGGTTTGCCCTCTGACACATTACAAGGGGATTCCCACCCAGAAATAACAATCCCCTCCTGGTGTTTATTGCAGAGTTTTGACTAGTTGTTGCTTACACGATACTGAACTACGATTTTGTTACAGGGAAAGGCTGGTGGTGCCTACCAGGGCCGTGTCAAGAAGATCTTTGTTGGTGGCATTCCACCCAACTGTGGAGAGGAAGACCTGAAAGAGTTCTTTGGCACTTTTGGCAAGGTATGCCCAATCCAATAGTACATTATTTTTTGTTAAACTGAGATTTAAACTAACTACACAAGTTGCAAATTAGTTTCAAGATTCAAGCAGCATTTTCTCCAGGAACTGAAAGTTATCTTTGCTGTTTTGTAGGTGACAGAAGTCGTGATGATGTATGACCAACAGAAACAGAGACCCAGAGGTAGGTTTTCTTCGATAAATTTACTTTATAGAAAAAAATATCAATTACTTCATATTCTCACTGATTTCCTGTAGGAGTGGTATTATGTAATGCATCTAGACATTAGCTTGAAGTAAGGTACCTACCAGTAGTGATACGATTACGATTACAATACATAAATGATACGGATAAGCTTGGCACCTATCATATACGATCGGAAGATAGAAGTTGATTGAGTTTGATGGTTATGAAGTCTTACATGGTTTCTGCTTGAATATATAGTAACTTGTAGTCCAGGAAGAAAATTAGTGTATTGCTTTCTTTGCCTGTTGATGATTTTTACGATGTATTATGTATGTGTTTCTTGAGTTATTTTACTTCTATAGGTATACAAGGCTAGCTTACGTACAGTGTCGCTGTTGAAAAACTACTGCATTTCGGGTCTCGTCCAAGATACATATTATACATATCTATATCGTAGAAATATACAAGCCTACTCGCTGCAGGGTATCAACCGTTAAGTAGTCTTAAAATTCTCCTTTAAGATATAGATTTTACCTGAAGGAAAGCATCAACAGTTACAGCTATGTGCTGCCCCAATGTTTCCCTTCAAGAGACCAGTTTCCATTTTTAAGCAGAGGGCATAGTTCGACCCTTTAAGAGAGAAGTCCGCAAGTGCAGTAGTTTTCATTCTGTCAGCGACTTGGCCTACCTACTGTATCTACCAGTGAAGTGAAGTGCCTGTATAAGTAATAACATCGCTGCACTCCCATCCTACCCCCTTCGCCGGTTAGGATTTGGATTTTTAACGTTCGAGGATGAAGCCAGCGTTGAGAAGGCTGTGGATGTACATTGGCACAATATCAAGGGCAAACGGGTGTAGTTGTAGTTTCATATTTACTTCTTATTCTATCACCTTGGTCAATGCAGGATTGTTGCATGAACAACCAACCAACCTGACATTTGTCAGTCTCCAGTGAATTTGAAATTTTGATGTAGAAGAAAGGAAATCTAGCTGTCTTTTCATGTTGGTTATTCATGCTACAGTTTCAACAAGGCCACCCATCCCTGTGTAGACTAGTATTCAAGTTTCAAGTTCTATTCTGTCCTCTTTGTCTGGTTTGCATGTAAGAATTGGAAAGGATGTATTTATTGTAGGGGGCTTGCTTGATGGCATAGTTGTTATTCTCCTTTGTCTTGTTTCTGAACTATTCCTTTTGCTTTCTTCTATCTGCAGTAGCTCTTGTCACACCTGTCAGAGTGACACGACTCCTTGCTTGCGTCTGTCTTAGCAAGTTCTAAGATGGGTTGCCTTGTAAAGAGATCTGACATTTGTTCATATTTTTGTGGGCCAAAGAAACAAGCATTTCTGCCATATATTTATGTATAAACAAATCACAATTCTTTATGGTGTTTGTGTGCATTCAAGTCAACCAACATTTTTATTTATTTAAATGTTGCAAAAGCTGGTGTTGGTACAAAGACATGCTTGTTTGTTTGGTTCAGTGTTTGCTGTTGGCTTTATTGCAAGGCACACACCTCACACAGCAGAGTAGTCTACCACATATAAAGTATAAAGTGCAAGATATGCCGCAGTTACTGATACATCTAACTAAAGTTTACTTGGAGCGAAGTTACTTTTTCCTAGGCATTTTAGCAAATAACGGGTGAAATTTCTTGACTAATTTGGCTAAGGTTAGAACAATCCACAGCACTCGTCAGACGTCACACGGACTTCTTCGGAACCAGGACACCAAATGGAAGAAGAATTGGCACTATTCTTAAGATAGGATGATTAGATCATAAACCATAAGATTACATAACTTTTTGTATTGATAAACAATGATCACAATTAGGTCTTATGCATTTTTTAAGTATCTAGCCCAAAATAGCAGTATGCTTGTGACGTGGTTATGGCATAAATTCTCAGTGTCTTGACGTGTGCTAAGTTAAGAAAATTTTCTAATTTTAAGGGTGCGTATGGATACGAATTTCTTATAATTGCTGAAAGTATTACTAGGGTAAAGTACCAGTAACAGTATGCTCCAAGTAGCTTTTTTCAGTAGATAAGTAGGATCTGTCTATCTTAGTTATTTATCAAGTAATGTAATGAAAGACATATCCTATACTGACATCTTCAAGACTATATTCTGTTTGGCCAAACAACCTAAATCTGCGGCAAACATTTAACATTTGCACGATAGAAGTAATCTGTTACCACTCAATCTTGATCAAGATTGAGAAGTAACAATTTAGAGGAGGAAATTTTTTGAGTGAAATTGAAACAAATCCAAACTGTACACACTTTTAGCTGCATGCACTGCTGTCGTCAGTCTCGTTTGTGGCAACCTCTCAACATTTGTTCATTCAAGAAGTAATAACCAATCGGAAAGAAATCAAATTTTAGATTCATTCCAAAGATAGAAATCGCGACATCTTTTTTACAATTTTTTTAAATGTCAGTCATTAAATACCCCAAAAACCAATTAAAATCTTCAAACAATTACAATGCTGAGAGGATGCTGCATGTTAGCTACAAAAGTACAAAATACGGCAGGTCTTCTCATCGGGGATGTTTGTTTTGATGAAGGTTGAGGCAAAGAAGGCAGAACCCCGCGACGGCAAGTCTGGCGGAGGCGGCTGGGGCCGCGGCGGTGGTGGTTTCGGAGGCGGCGGCTGGGGCGGCCAGCAGAGCAACTGGGGCGGCCAGCAGGGCGGAGGTATGGAAAATGGTCGGTGGAAGTTCTGTCATTGCTTCTTAGGTTCCCCTGGCCTTGTTGTCTTGTAAAAATGTCCGGCTCGGTCGGCCGAACATCTTTACAAGGCACAAAATGGCCATTTGGTGTTTACATGATTTTTTTAATGTTCCAAAAAATGCGATATGCTGCTGTTTTGTGATGTGTTAATGTTTTGAAAAAGATCATGGAAGTTTGCTGTAATTGCATCATTTAGACACAAGTTGATGAAAATGAGCAAAAAATGTGTAGTAATGCAATTGTCTTTGGGAGAACTTTCTGAATGGGGATGTTGTTGTGGGCATGCAGGTTGACACACACATTTCCTTCTTTCTCTCTGTCTTATTTGGACATCCAGGTAAGTGGTTTTGTACTCATCTCAACTGGCACTGGAAGATAGAAATTTTGTGAGGACTAAAAACAACTTGGAGAAGAAAGTGGAATCATTGCATGACAATGCCTTGGCTATGATTACTATACAGTATTTCACACTTGAGATGTGTTCATAAACCATGATGCTGTTGTGCAATTTGTTTGTGCTTGTGGTTTAGCCTCAACGGTCAGTCATTTTTGTAATGATTTTTGGATTAGAAACATTGTGACATTCCCATTTTACTGAAGAAATCTCAGTTCTTTTGGCTATTAGTCCCAATTGGTTTGACTGACAGTTGAGGTTAGCTGTAGTGTGCTGACCACTGTGATCTTGTTGTGGCTGTCTATGGTGTCTCTGGAACCTGTAGGTGTGTGGATAGCCCAGGGACAACCTATGGGTATGTTGATGCCTACCTTCCCCACCCATCCCCGCGACCACTCCGCTCACTCTCGACTCCTCTCACAGCTGTAGCTCAAACTCAGCACACCCAAACGAGAAAAACCCTCCCCAAACATTTTGTCATACCTTACATGAAAATGCGGCCATCGATTCCTTCACACTTTTGTGCTGTCATATTGTTGGATCGCTATTTTGGATGGGAACTGAGCAGCGTACAAAAGGACTGTGCATGCATTCCAAGTTAACATCTACCATTTCTCAGTCTGAAATCAAAGTGCCCCGACTGCTCTCCACAGTCTTGCATGTGTTACGACAAGTAAAGCAGGACCGAGTGTTTACGACTTGGCTTACCTATGTTTGTTGCAGGCGGCTATGGCGGTCCTGGTCGCGGAGGCGGCTACAACCAGTTTGGCGGCGGCTACGGCGGACCACCCCAGCCCGGCGGCTACGGTGGTGGCGGCGGCTACGGAGGACCACCTGCTGGCGGACCACCACCCGGAGGCTATGGTTCGTCTGATTTCGTTGCACAGCAACACGGTTGTTAACTGTTGTGAGCAGATGATCATCAATCAAGCTGTTAAACAGACTCTCAAAAAATGTCATTTCTAATAATTAAGAACTTTCAAAATCGTTTGACTTATGGTGGTATTGAAGAAAGACAAAGACTTTTGGTCAAGAGAGAAAACTTGTTGACATCTGCTTCACAACTCCTGTGCAGTAATACTAACGTCCTTTGCCCATAGTGTTGCTTGTCGGCCTTTTTTCATGGCAGTCAAGGGTCAAGATGGGCACAGAGTAACCCCCTTCTACTCCACAGGGCTAACATTTGTGGTTGTTGGTTCTCTACTAAAGGAAGGATACAGTTACAAATGTTTGTGTAGTGCTGTAAGATTAGAACCATCAGTCTAATTCCAGGCATTAAACCTTCTCTGGCAAGCTCTTTTGAGGGAGTGATAGAGATACTTGATACATCAAGCCAGGGGCACTTGGAAAACCGAGAACATCCCACAAATGCCCAAGAAACAAAACTTCATAGGTCATTCCAAAATTCCAAAAGTTGGGTTGGGATCCTCATCTAAAAAAAAAAAATCGAACACCCGCCTGCCATCATCCCACCTGCTAAATAATTGGTACTAAACGCATGTTTGTGTGCCTTGTTTCAGGCACGACAGGGTATGGCTATGGTTATGGTGGAACTGGGGATCCGTATGGCCAGCAACAAAGCTTCCAACAGGGCCAGGGTATGGGGCAGGGGATGGGACAGGGCATGGGCCAGGGCATGGGACAGAACCAGGGTGGCTACGGAGCTCAGCCTGCCGGGGACGCCAGCAAGCCTGCCGACTTCAACAACTACGGCTACGGTGGGTACCGCCAGTCGACCGGCACACGGTCACTATTACTGAAAGGACTGTAGAGGACGGGTAGAGGTGCAAAAGTTAACACATTTTCACTGGTCGTTTGGGAAATGTTGGTGGTGGGTCGGAATTTAAAAAAAAAATCCTGGACACGAATCTCCCCCAACTCACTCCCATTCCCCTGGTGGTGGTGCGAAGAGTATGAAAATGTGGTGACTTCTGACGGGCTAGGCGACACATAGCTCACTTGTGCATTGAATCCAATCTTGAATCTGTTTTGTTTTGCATGTTTGCTGCAGGACAAATGGGCAGTTACCCACAGCAGGAGTCCAGCTACGGCGCCGTAAGAGGCTCGGCAAACTACGGCGGCACCGGTGATGCGAACTACGGAGGCAGTGCAGGTACTGAGCTCTCTGAAGGTGAAATTATTGGTGTCCATTAAGCTTGGCAACGCATGCTTTTTGTGTGCCTGCTCAGCTGTGCTTGCACTTATGTTGGCAAACCTTACAAAAAAAGGTGTTTATTTGGTGTTTCATTAACGAAATGAAAAAGATTTCTGGGTTGAGCACAATGCCCAGTGCTGCGAATGTGCAAGATCACCAGCTGCTTTGTCCACATGGTAAATAAATTTCGTACACATGCGTTTTGATGAAAGAACTTCCGCGACGTGTTTGATGAAAGAACTTCCATGACGTAAGTCAGGAAATGCCCTCTAAAAGACACAAATGTTCATTTGATACAACTCGAGTCTTCCTCAGACCTGGCCTTGTCACAAAAAAGACCCTTTTTACCCTATAACTGTACTGACATCTAGTTTAAAACAAAAGAGCTTAAATCTCTTTGCAGGTCTGGCGAAGGCTGCACAAACAATTCTCCCAACTGACCTCTTTGCTGTTTCTTTCCAGAATACGAATATTAAGGGACTAGCAGAAAAGAGGTCAGTTTTGAGAAGAGATTTTACATCCCTTACAAAACTAACAAGGGAGGATGAAAGCCTCTTGCAAACTTCACTTGAAAGAAATAACTCTGAGTCATTCTAGTTGCTTCCTTCCCATCTTACCTTCCACATATTCTGGCAGACGGCTAGTTGCTGTGGCTGTCTATTTCAAGCTGGAGACAAAGCTCGAAAATTTAGGCTTTCAGTGTGTACCAGAGTATGAACACTTGCGGACAAGCCAGTTGCGTAGCACATGCTTGAGTCAGATAGCATTATTAAAAGTCTTCCTTCCTATGACATCCGTCTTTTCCTTGAGATCTTTCTGCTAGCTCAACCTGCAACAAGCCGGCCGTGTAAATGCATTGTATAGAAGTGATGTATTTGAAGTGCTCTTTCTTTTTGTAGTGAGTGCTTACTGTAGTTTGGTGGCAAGCTCTGCTTTTGTAATGGGATCTTGTGGCATTGCCTGTAGTCATGGATTTTTGAAGTGGGTAACGAATGGACCCCTTCTGTATGCCTTTTCCTTACTGTGGTGAGCTCCTCTTTTGCGCTCTGCTCTCTGATCGTGTCAATGTTCATCCTGTCTTGTTAGGGATATTGCCTTCATTCTCGATTGAAAATGACTTTACTGTTTGGATGATGGATTTCAGACATAAGCAGAGAAGAATTTTGAAAAGTCGTGGAGAGAATAGAAAAAAACTAAGCCTTGCCATCCTTCTGTCTTGTCCTACAGCTGGGGGCACTTACGGAGGGGACATGTCTGGTGGCTACACCGCTCAACAGCCAGGGGGGTACACACAGCCTGACTCACAGGGGGGCTACGGAGGAGGCGGCCAGATGACAGGGGGGTACGGCCGTGGGTCTGCCAGCAACTCCGCTGGCTTCCACCCTTACAGGCGATAGATTAGAGACACCGCTGTAAACACGCTGTCATCTGCTGTACTCAACCAGTGCTTCGCAGCTGAATTCTACAGAGATGATGCAAACATGTGATCTGTGTAAATACAAGAGAAACCACATCGGAAAGTAAATGTTGTTCAAGGTTAGGGCAGTTAGTACAGACATGTGACAGAAGTTGATGGCATGTACATTGCATCAGATTGCAAATGTCTGTATGGAGTGTATCGAAAGCATTTCCTCTATAGTTTCTCTTGAACGTTTCACCCCAACTTAACATCACTTACACCTACCTTGAATAATTCAACTATTTTGTGTTATAACTAAAGTAAAAGAAGTAGTCGTGAGAATGGTTGGATTTTTCATCTGTACATAGGCATATTGTGAGGATTGTGATATGAGTTAAGCGGACTACATCAGAATTTGTGTAAGATGACTTTGCTTTTGTAGAAACTAGTGGATTACAGTCAATCTAGTGTGATGGTTAATTTTGGAACTTTCGTTTTTAAATTAAGATAGTCTCTTGGACTGGTAATCTCAGGAATTTTTAGCTCTTCTAGTTGAGAGAGGAATCTTTTTATGTTAAGTCAGTTAAGAACTAGGATGAGTCAAGGAAAGGAGAGACTATTTTGTAACATGACAACTGTACCTGTCAAACCAAAAGTTGTAACATGCACAAAAATGGAAAATAAACAATGGTTTCTTTTGTAAATGTTGTGTTGTGCTTTCAATGTGTGATTCTGCTGAGAAAGATTACAATGACTGACAAGGAGAATAGAATACAGTAATGGTCAGTATGCAAGATAAGAAAGGGAAACACTGATCTAGTAAGTTGTAATGCATGAAAAGATAAAATGTCCTTTCAGTTAGCCATGAAACCTGCCGACTCCAAGTAGATTGGTGATTAAGGTGATTGGTGTTTAAGGGAACAGTTCAACTAACAAAATCACCAGTGATAGTACTTCACCCATCCCAGAAGAACTGCAACCTTCCAAATGGCAGAAAGGTGTTCATTTGTCTAAACCATGTCGGAAACAACCCATACAATTTAACTTAAATGCCTGTAGAGATAGTATGACATCATGCCGCAGAGTACTGCAAAAAAATCCCAGAGCAGAGATTCGAAAGCTAGACAGTAAGGATTGACAGGGTTGGGTTTTCTCATGAGCTTATAAAGACCAATCTCTACAGTTCAAAGGGCTAACCTATGAACTACACTTGAAAATCAGAACTGCATTCCCCATGACCCTGATGTAGAAAATTTCAAAGAAATTGCTAGAACTAAGGATCAGGAAAAGAAGACAATATCACATTTAGCTAGCAAGCTGTTACAGCCACCAAGGGATGAAATAGCATGCTAGAGACCAAATAGTAGCCAACAGTGATTCTGAGAGAGTAGCTGCTATTGAGGCAATGAGGAGGAAGGCCCATCAGCAAAGGGCTCCAAACCAATACTAGTACATAAACTAGATTTGCCATACTCCACAAGTGGCTGCCCATCAATGATATTGTGTAGAATGTATTGCACAGCCTCACATTGTGGTTTGTTATATGTCCATTCAAGTGCCTTTGTTACATAATGTTCTTCGGTTTGATCAAGGAGGTTATATATAACCTCATTGGTTTGATTAAGTTACTTGGTATATGGTGTATGCAGCATCGAAAGGTTTGTCAAGAAGCAATATAGATTTTATATGATTTCTTGGATGTTGTGCATAAGAGCCTCCTGTTGGTTGTTGCTGGCATTGCAGCTAGATGGCTTCATCGTGCTGCAGATAACTGCCAAACCAGCCTTGGCTCGAACAGTGGTTTATTCAGCTAGTAGACAGCTAGCATCGATCACAAGAAAAACAGCCACTCAAACTGTTTTTAAGCAACGATCCGTATGTAGGCTCTGACATGTCATCTGACAACAATAGTGAATGTTTGCTTATTGTCTGGACGATACCAATCGCGTACCCAAGGTTGGCCCGTAGCGTCTGTTATGTTACTAAAGCATGCGTGTTTGTTTGGTACAAATTCTTACTGTACAGCACTTGAGCTTTCATTGGTAAGGTATTACTAGTCCATGTTGACATGGGTTTTTAAAAGTTTATTCCCTCCCTTATCCGGTAGTATGGTGCGGCCCATGCACAATGGTCTGAATTACCGAAAGGGCTCAAATTTCCGCCTACTTTTGTAACTGATTGTGTCGTTTTTCCACGGTAGTTGGCAGTGGTTTGCTTGTGTAGGACATGGCAAGGACTTTTCCTGTACATTTACATTGATTCCTGCACGTCTTGCCCAGCTGAGTGCCGTGTAGAATAGTTGTGCCAACTTTGTTTTGCCCGAGGCGGTTTGTCGTATCGGTATAAACTGTGACAAACTTTCCCAGGAGTGGACTGGTGTCCTCGCGGCGTGGGCCAGAGGTTTGAACCTCAAACAACGGACTTTGCTTTGCTTTGGGTTCAGGACTACAAACTTTGTCGCGTTGCTGACTACGGTAAACAGAACGGTGTGCTGTACGTTTTTTCTCCCTAAGGACAAGCATGTCGTATATGTACGACCCGGACACCGACGCCAGGGCGTCCGCCCTCCGGACCAAGCTGTTCGGGTCTCCCGGCGGGGCGGATGGAAATGTGTACGGGGAGGGTCCGGCACGGTCCCGCCGGCGGCAGGGCAGGCACGATCGCGGGGTGTCCGACCCGGGACGGCTCAGCGCCGAGTCAGGGGTGGCTAGCATGGACACTACGGCAGAACCCAGGACAAGTTGGAAGGTGAGTGACAAATCTGGACCCTAAGTACATGTAGATGACGTTTACCAGTCTAAAAACAGATGGCGTTGTCCCGTTTTAAGATCATCAAACAAAAGTTCACCCATTCCGTCCGTGATCTGCATAACAACGACGTTCAAACTACCGTCCAAGGCCCCTGTGCAGCTGTGGTCATCGTAAGGTTTCGCTCCTACTTGTAAATCCCGAAGATATATTTAGAAATTAAAGTCAAACGATTTGCAACGCCGCAACTTCTCAATACAACTTAAACGCGTACTACGAAGTTCAAGATGATGCTAAACAACGTACGGAGACAGTGAAACTTCCGCAGTTAAGATCCAGAGTTCAAGTTGCATCTTTGGTACTGTCCATTTCCGAAAACAAAACAACTCCAACGCTTTATTCATAAAGAAATGCACGATTTGCATCCTTTCAAGCATGGCAGCATGGCAGCCGGAAAACCATTGAATGGGTCTTTTCTTGGTCGATAGGAGTTGTATAGTATGACAAAAAGAGAACAAAGAGTCAAGTACTCTGTGAGCAAGGACACATGAGATAGGTTTACATTTTATGGGTAACATCCTTGTGCAGAGTGGATCAGCTGTTCTAGTTTATCTCACTTAACCTGCCATTTACCATGACACCTGTTAACGGGTGAATACCTTTTGTACACAAGGGTGTCCTAGCTATAAAACTATTCAGTTTTGTGTCCATATTTTATGGTCCAGAGCTCCAAGCTTATTTTCCATCAGAATGTTTATAGCTTGCGGTAGAGTAAGCGATGGCTTGGCTGAATACAAGCGACTGATGGAATTGTCCTATGTTACCATGGTTACCAACCTATTGTTTTGAATCTACTCTTGCCTGCACCAGGTTCCACATGATGCTGGAAAAATGGACCAAATAGACCAATTGCACATCTACAGTTGGCTGTATACTGTACCTTTGGCCAGCTAACTCCACTGGTGTTGTGTCTATTTGGTTAATTTTTCGTTTTTTCCAGCATCATGTAGAGCCTGGTAGAGGGTACACCTACTCAACTTCAAAGTTTTCCCAGTAATTTAGATACCTGATGGCTGTTATTGCCAGTAACCACTCCAGAAATCACAACAATTCGGTTAAAAAACCCACCACACAATGGCACTTGGATTGGATTACACAGGTCGTAACGACACTTGCCCCTCGGTTTTCACGTTAAAAGAACAAACTGTTTCATTATTCCCCCTTGTGGCAGTTTGTTGGTAGTGGTAGTCTTTGTTTTGCTTTCTGGAACAAAACCCTCTTTGAGCACCCTCTTGCCTCTGTATGCCATTATGGTTACGGAAACAATATTGCTGAAAACAATTTGTGGTTGCCACATGTGATTGGACGGAGATAACACGATGTTGTTGAAAGATACGGTACTGTTACCTGGTGTTGTTTCAGGAAAGACAGCCAATTCTCCCTCTTTACTACACCTATAACCTGTGTTTTAGACTTGTTTATTCAGGTGGACTGTTACTGCATGCTTAGCCCGAGTATATCAATGGGAAAGGGCTGGAATGGGCTTCAAAGATAAGTTAAACTTTAAGGTAACCAGGATACAGATCTCTACAAAACCCCAATGGTTGGACCATTGGAACCTCTGCAGTCTAGGTCAAAGCAGGGATTTCTTTTAAACCTCCTTGATCAAAGTTTTGCAGTTACAACATAAAGATGAATGAAAAGTTGAAACATATTCATTCTAATTGGCCTAACTTATGCAAAGACTAGCCTTCTGATGCATTGAAAGACACGCCCACTCGTAATTCTTGTTGATAGATTGAAATATGTTTGTTGCTATCAAAGCTGAGTTGACAATGTCAACATTAATCGTTTTCTCTCACTACCTGCTGACCCAAACAGCATGGAGCGTAAGGTCTCCGCTAACCATGTATGCACACGGTTCTTGCCAAACACCGGGAGTGTTTAAATGACTTCTTAATGGGTTTTCTCTTCCATTCATTTTAATTAACTCTGAAAGACTGAGAGGTCCAGGCGTTGTTCCTTGTTCCAGGTGTATGGACTGGGACCACTTCTTGAAAAGGCGGTCAACTGCTAGTAATGTACAGCCACGACAATGGGGACCACTTTGTACTAGTCTCGTCTGGTACCGTGTGTTGCCAGGCTTTCAGTCATTCCCCCAGTCAGACTCATATTCCTGCTATAACTTAGCATATTATTTTAAGCTTTGTGCAGAGTAAAACACAATATCATCACCGGAAGTTCCGCTGCTTTCAAACTTGATATTCCTTTCCCAACCCCTACTCACATACAAAATATTCCATAACTCCATAGCTACACAGTATCTGGAGTTATGCTGTCCACACACACACACACACACACACACACACACACACACACACACACACACACACACACACACACACACACACAGGCAACCTTGGTGAAGGTAAAAAAAAGGTTGCCATATACATGTACATGCAGCTGTAGCTGCAAGTATTTTGTTGTGTTCTTCATGATATTATGCTCTCCACTTAACTTAGAAGAGAGGGGCACTATTCAAAGTTAAATTTAGCTAAATTAGGGTGTCTACTTTGCTATACCTATAATGCACCAATTACGGCTACCAATGATGTGGGATTTAAACCACTGATTATGCTCTGCTTAGTTAGAACTTAGAAGGGCATCAGATTACCAGTATGTTATGCTTTTTTATCCATTCATTACTTCTATTGCAAGTGAGAAAAGTAAGGATAAGCTGTTTGTTGTTTGAGTTTAAGGGAGAGATAATCTGCCCAATTCTGTTGGGGTCAGTAGCCTTGAATCTAGTTGCCACAGTCAGGTTGGGTTGCAGCCAAAGCTATGATGTAGCTAGAATTCAGGTTTGTTGAGGAGAGTGTCAAGATTGAAGAAACAAAGAAGAGTGTGTCAAGAAGAAATCATAGGTGCTTAAACGTAAGGTCAGTGCCCTCCTGTGTGTCAACATTCCTAACTGATCCTACTTATGCTAAGATAGATCCGACAGTTGTTACTATAAGCAGTCAGTCAGGGCCAGCCTTGTTGAAATAATTTGTTACTAGTATACTGGAGGCCTGGCGTCCTAACATTCCATAACAGCGTCAGCATGTCAGGTGAGTGTTTGGCAACAAACAGTCGGATATTTTACAGTAAGGTGCCTGTTCTGAGATGGACATTGATGAGTTAAAAAATGATGTCCATGCAGACACTTTGCCTAAGGCTATACACAAAGGCATGCATATATATTTATATAGTAAGGCAAACCTCCCCTGTGCAGCATATAGTTAACATTGGAGTATATGATTCCACTAGGAATGCAACATGCTGTGTTTGAACCATCAAGTCTTTTTATAAGATTAGTATGCTTTGTTCTGTAACACTTTTGTATGTTAAGAGATTTTCCTCCTTTCTGTTCTACATATTTAACATTAGGGTGCTTGGCCCTCCTTCCTCGTTTTTGCACAACATACAAGAAAGAGGCTTGCTCAAAACCTCTGCAAGATAGTACTAGTAATGCTATCCTTATACCATGTGTGCTACAAAGGTAAACCTTGTTCAATCGAGGAAAGCCTGCTTGGTAAATTAAATTGATCTCCTGGTAACCTAGCAACTGTTTGTTTAGGTTCCTTGCCTGACTGCCTGCACCCTCTAGGTGCATGTGCCCTGGTAACTCTGTACCTGCACACGCAGGTATTTTAATGGCTGAACTATCAATCACACATGTTGTCAACCCTGGGCCAACTGAGACTGGTTCCCAAACTAGTAAGGAGGGAAAGCAAGATTTTTATTGCAATACCAACAGTTTGAATGTGATACTGTTGAGGCAGGGAAAAGGAGGGCAATTGCAGTATTTTACAGTGGTAAAGACAGATTGTTTTAGAAGTTTTATCTGTCAAGTCTTGAAAGGACAAGATGTACATGGAATCTTGGTTATCAACTCTTTGATATTGGCTTTAATATAAGTTTGATATATGATACATGTATAGCCAAACCTTTCTTGACATTGTAAAGCCAATGTGTATAGCATTATGGCGCATAATATGAAAATGAACATCAATATGATGACTGTTCATAGTTTTACAATCACAAATAGAAGTGAAACCCAAAATTTTCCATATTGAGATAAAGCTGTAGTGCATTGGTTGTGACACATTTCTTGCAGATGATATTACTAAAATTACTCTTTGATTGAACTTTAAAATGACAAAAGCCCCTAGACATTTTTTTTTATATTCCTGGTGGCTGGTATTGTCACCTGTGCATACAAAGTACCCAGACTTTTTTATGTTGATGTCACCAGGACTTATTTATAGTCTATTTAGTTTCTTACCTTCAGCAGTGGTTTTTGTTTGACCGTCTTTATAGAACCTTAGTTGATAGGAGAACAAAATCCATGCCTGAGATGATCTGTATGCAGCTTGATTTGGTCTGACACTGGTTTATAATGTTGAAATAACTTTATATAGCATCTGAGACAGAGAGCAGGAAAGGTATGTGGTTAAACAAGCTTTTTGATATCATAAAACAGTTACTAATCCTCATGTTTTTGCTGTATTTTTGTTTTGTCAACTTCCTGAACAGTAAAAATTTTATCTTAGTCTTGATTCTCTGTGAAAAATGTTGTGCAGTTGCTTTAACTTTAATAATTAATGGGGATGATCATAATCATCATCAATGAGTGAAAACACAAACATTGGGCTTTTGCTAGGTTCTTATTCCTGGCATCTCAGGTCTATGGAGACTTTGAGACTTTATTAGGAACTTAAATGATTTGTTTTTGAGATATCTCACACATTTATTAATAAGTAATGTGCCATTTTTATATTGCAAAGCCATTTTAATGAATTTTTAAGAAATGTCCACAAGCCTCCCCCTTTTTAACAGATCTGAAGCATTCAGTTAGGAAGGCCACATTATTGCTTGGAACAGTTCTGCCACTGCCTAGGTAACAATCTCAGGGTCGAGTAATTCTCTTAAATTCCTTTGGAACTGTTTGCATTCCACTACCCCTTGTCTGTTACAGCTGCTTGTCCCAGATAAAAAGTCACATTTCTGGCCAAAGGTTTTCTCTCGACAGTAGTGAGGACCTAAGTATGTGGGATCCAAGCTCAAGTACAAGTGTTTGCTTTGGGTGGGGTATGAGCCTGGGCCTGGAGCTAAGCATGATTAAGTGGTGCAAAAAAACAAGCCACACCAAAGGAAGGCAAACTTCTTAGGAAGGATAAGAACCTTGGTGCCCAGCATTTGACACGCAGTGCAATCCTTCTGGACTTACCGTCTAAAAGGCACACTGCTTCACATTTCTACTAGTAGTAGCTATTTAGCAAGCATTGTCTGCTTCTTATGGCATGTAAGAACTTAAGTTGCGGCATTCAGCGCAGTCATTGCACTTAGAACACATTTGGTACAATTACAAAGATAGCATGTAGCCACCTTTTAGGGGGAAAGCTCCAACAAACAGTATACGTAGTTTTTGAACCCAGTGCGTGGAGAGTGAACATAACAATTATGCAAACAGCAAGTCCAGGATATATAAGTGAAAGCATTGGGGCAAAGTTCAATGCTCAATTAGTACAAACTGCAATGTGAACGGAGAAAGCACTGAACAATGTGCCCTTGTTTTCCAAAGGTGTTAGTCACCTGTCCATCACATGCGATGTCGACACTCACTCCAAGTTCATCTTAAATGTACACAGAGCTGTATACTTGTCTTAAGTGTTATTTTGCTTCTGCATGGGTCATATAACAAGAACGTTTCCTCTGTTGGACAACATTTCTATTTCTAGTTCTGGGAGAAAAGTAGGAAACAAAGTACCCCAGTCTGTTACCATAGATTATCCTCTATTTTGTGTAGATGGGTGCTTTATAATAAGCAGATGTACAATGGATAGTTGTACGGACAATAACTATACAGATACAGAAAGTAGGATACCGATGTATCGCGCTATCTGCCGTTAATCTCTAGAATTAGAGGCTTGGCAGTACGAAAGAAGAAGATGTGCGACTGTTACTGTTTGACCCAAAGGCATTCATAGATATGATTGAACACTGGCCTATTGGTTCTCCCATGGGGGTAACTGTACTTGCCTTGGAGCTATCTACCGAGATGATTATCTGTCAGGACTAATCTTTTGCTTCAGTCTTGTATTGTCTGTGTTAAGGCAGGGGGTAGTCTTGCCTAATGAAGGATGTCTTATCAGTAAATATCCATGTCAAATGGTGTGTCAACACAGTAAAATGTATTGCCAAAGCGCTGTATATATATATATTTAGTAATGCTACATGTCTAGACAGATTGATTTAGGCCCAAAACAGAATCTCTCAGTAAAATTTTTTGGCCTGGGTATTTTTTTTCCTGAACTGCTGCCAGGACTATCAACTACTGTATAGACAAGACTATTTCTTGTGATGTCTAAACATACAGCTCAAGAAGTTATCTGCTCCAGACATAACAGGGCTGTGTCCGATGTGTATATGGATCTATATATCAGGCTCGTGGAGTTTTGGCAGTCTAAGCAGACAAGAACAAAGAGGTTTGAATTTCTGCCAGTGCTGTGATACAGGTAAATGTTTAAGTTCTTGTTTCAACTGGACAAAAAGATTGTTCTTCTAAAGTTTGGGATGCCAGTTCAGAACATAATGGCATGTGGTGACCTAGATAATACGCTATCTTCTCTTAGGAATGTAAATGGGACTATTTAGTGTCAATTATTAGGTTGTGGAGGACCCACAAGGTAAAACAACCACCTGTTAACAGCAACACCGTTTTTTTTGTTTTTTGGCAGTGTGTAGAAAGAAAGAAGTGCAAGTTGTCAATTTACAAAATTAGGTTTGTCAGCTCTTCTATTCCAGCAGTGCTTATTACGTGTAAGCAGGGTTGGAAAAAAAAGGAGAAATGATGAAAGTAGAGATAATCAGTGGATGAAATGCATGAGATGCCTGTTGGTATGTTGGAGATGGGAACATAATCTGCACCCTCTTCATACACAGATGACACTGTGTTACATACATGGTACATGTACTTCACCCTTCTAGAGTCACCATAGAAATAGAAATAAAATTAAAAAATAGCCAAGAGCACCTAAATAACAATATTATGACCTTTTCTTGAAAGGTCGTTGCGACCTCCTACACGTAGAAGAGGTGGAATGGGAAGACATTTGTATGGATTGTCATTAAGTACCCGTTGTGCAAGTGGTATCATTATGTTGGCTTAGGTGTTAAGCTTCACAACAAAAACTTTCCATGGATGCTTACTCATTTGGAAGGAAGTGGTAAACCAGGTGCGAGTTATACAGGTCACTTGTTGAAGAACAAACTGCTATACAGTACTACTGTGGTGACACAGAAGCTTTGATGTTGACTAGCAAGGTACAAGTGATCAACTGTTTAGAATGAATGGATTTTGTAACATACAATAGTGGTAATATGGTACACATGAGTCATATCAACCTTGGAAGCTTCCAACAACAATGGTGACATGATTGTATATCACTGTTATGTAATTGTTTATTCTTCATATCAAAATTAGCTTGGGATCTGATTAATAATGTAGCCCAGTGGATATTTGTTTGACTTTGTGGCAGGTATGGACGACAGGTGTAATAAATCTTCATTAAGCTGTTAGAGCGGGGCGTTTGCTGCATGGTGATTACAGGGTAGCTGGGCTAAATTATGTTGCAAAGCTGTAATCAGTCTGGCGTCTGTTTTCAAGCACGTTTAGTAGGTGTTGTCGGCTATTTGAAGATAATCACAAGTGTCAATTCTGGCCTTTTTCAAACTCGGGAAGGCAGTTTTGTGGCTGGTCGGTTAGTGACCGTTGGGAGCAGGCTAAAGCTAACAACTAAACAAGGCTTTACTCCAGGCTTGCAGGTTGGAACTCCGAAAAGTGTAATTAACTTTAAGCCTCGTCATTAATCTTGTTCATCGAATGCCTTTATTGTCCCACAACTTTAAGGTAATGTTCTCTTAAACTGGTGCGTGTGATTGTGTATTGCTGATAGGCGATCTCAACTCGTTTGGTTATTGTAAAAGAACTTTGTCTGTAATTGACACAATAAAACAGGAAGTAATACGGCACCATTGGAATCAGAGAAATGTGACCTCAGATCACTGCCCTCCACCTGCTAGTATCAGGGTTAACTCATTAACTTTAAGCCTTGTCATTAATCTTGTCCATCAAATGCCTTTATTGTTTTCCAACAGTAAGGTAATGCTCATTTAACCTGGTACATATAATTGTGTGTTGCTCAACTCATTTTGGTAGTGTAGAAGAATTAGAAAGTAGAACAGGAAGTAATACAGAACTATTTGAATCAGAGAAATGTGACCTCGTTCTATCCAGATCATTGCCCTCCACTTGACAGTATCATTTGGTTTGATATTGCAAAAGAATTTTATCCATAATTGACACAGTAGAACAGGAAGCAATAGGGCACCATTGGAATCAGAGAAATGTGACCCCAGATCACTGCCCTCCACTTGCCAGTATCAGGGTTAACTCTGGGGATGTCTGATGCGGAAAGTCTCATTAACTTTAAGCCTTGTCATTAATCTTGTTCATCAAATGCCTTTATTGTTTTCCAACAGTAAGGTAATGCTCCTTTAACCTGGTACATATGTCTGTGTGTTGCTCAACTCATTTTGCTATTGTAGAAGAATTAGAAAGTAGAACAGGAAGTAATACAGAAGTATTTGAATCAGAGAAGTGTGACCTCGTACCATCCAGATCATTGCCCTCTACCTCAACAGTATCATTTGGTTATTGCAAAAGAATTTTTGATATCTGTAATTGACACAGTAGAACAGGAAGTAATACAGCATCATTGGAATCAGAGGAATGTGACCTCAGATCATTGCCAGATACCTGCCAGTATCAGGGTTAAACTAGGGGGATATCTGATTATTCCAGACACTTAGTCCCCTGACCTGTTTGACATCCTAATCCTCCCCAAACACTGCGTGTGGACAATAGCCGGGGAAGGACGCGGGGGCGACGCACCTTTGTGTCCAGGTGAAACAAGCCCCTCAGGTATGCAGCTCACCTGTGACGGCTGACTTACACCTGAAGAGACACGATTATCACCCGGCTTTTCATCCCTAAGGGACCTGAAGGAGCCCTGGCGGTATGTGTGCCATGTATCAGTACGGTCGGCCTTTGATCTGAAGTGGTATCAGAAGCATAATAAGCTGTAGCCGCCACACACCTGCAAACTTGGATTGATGTACTGAAGGGTGGTGACCATTGTCTTAGCTGACTATAACAGAAGTTGTTTTTAGGATATTCAAGTAGACATTTAGCATTAGAGGCTCACTTTCAAATGAGTCACATGGCTAGACCAGGCTAGACAGACAAGTTGCTGTTAATCAGATTACCAATACATAAAGTAAGGAGAACACAACCACCTGGGCATTGGCATTGATGGGGAGGGAAAAAGTGTACTAAAACCGTTAGCCCATGATCTTTTATTATAATAATAATAATAATAATAATAATCACCAGGTGTATTTTGCCAGCCAGTAGGTACCCATTATGAGTAATGAGGCTGATTAACGTGGTCGAGGCACATTATAAGAGGAACTGGCTCTTGAAAGACTTTAACTTCTGATCAGCCAGAGTTATCAAAGAGAGTTTAACATGGGGTCCTGACAGTGGTTTATGCTGAATTTAAAAAATTGTACTGTGCTAAAACCAAGGAAGGCAATGATGGCAAATTTGGTCACCTTGCTACAAATTACATGACCAAGTCAGCTTTCCCTACAGATAAAAAATAGTCTGCCTTAAGCTAAGGAAAAGAGCATGCAGACCCTCCTCTGTGAGAAAATTGTTGTCCACTGACAAGACATCTATTCAATTTCCGTCAAAGACACGTTACCAAGGACACCAAAACTAACAGTGTCACAATGCCACTCAAATTGACACATTCACTCTCCAATTAGCTGCACAGAAAGAGAAGCAGTCGGTGCATTCATGCCTTAAATCCGAGGTCAATCACAAAAATAACAAGATTTGTGATTGGATTACCTGGCGTTGTTGTCACTGATACAGTTGTGAAAAAAACGGCAGACCATCAAGGACTTTGACCCAGTTATTTTTGTGCTTGAAATGATAATAATCAAGAGATATTGTATGTCGTCGCTGTGAAGGAAATATCCATCCTTCAGCCCTCAAGCACCTTCTTCAATTCATTAGGATCATGTTTTGACCAGGATGATACAGAACTCCTCTGGCTTCTCCATTGTTTGTTATTGTTCTCAAGAGACATTCAATACCAGGACTTCGTTGCCTCTTCTAAAGTGGCAAGGGTCTGAAGGCAGTTTCAAAATATCTCGCACAGTCTTGTGCTGTTGTAGTCTGTTTTGGAACATTATGCTGACTATTTCAATGTGACAGATCCAGTTGAAAATGTCATTCATGTAAGTTATGTTGTGAAATTCAGTGCTGATCAGAAGTAAGGCTCAAGATATTCTTTAGAGGAAGAAAGAAAATCCCCCAAACCCCAACAGAGTCCTTTTTGAAGGTGGGATCTAAAATAACCACTTCAAAAGGTGCCGAAGCGAGGAATGCCTGGCTGACCATTATGGTTTCTTGTTGACAAAACTGCAATGTATTCATTTCTTTAACCGACCCGAGCAGACGAGAGTCTTTGGCTTGAATGTTGTGCACTGAACTCGAGGAACTATCTGTTTGGTAAGCTTGATCATGACCTGTTTGATGATGTTACAATTGAAAAGAATTGTGAAGCTGCAACACAAAAGGCATTGTCTGAAATAAGGTCTGAAACCGTAGACATATTGATTGGACACAAAGCCGTGAGAAAAGGGGATATTCAAGTTAACGTTATAGTTAGTTTGAAGCTATTTGCGTTCATCGCCAGATCACAATCATCTTGCTTCTAGTTTATATTTTGTTTTAAGAGATTAGGGCAGATGCATGTACCAGGAAATGACACCTGTCCAACTCTCAAAGAATCAAGTTGAAACTCCTTGGTTGAAGGGAGAAAAAGAATGTACTGGGGAAGTACCGCAAATTGTTAGATCAGATGTTTGTGTCAAGCCGGAATGTCTTTGCTATCGCAATGCATTATGGGTGCTTGTAATTCAAGTAATGCTGTCCACATTACTTTCTTGCAAAAATGGTAACTCTATATATACGAAGGTACAGTCTGGGGCTTTGATTTCTATCACTATTTTCTGTACTAAAGTATACATCTGTATACAATTGGCATTTGAATATTCACCTAGAATATTGGCGGGGTCAGTTCTGAGAGGCTCCGAGATACACGATTACGGTAACAGTATAACAGCATGGTAATAGGGTTTGAAGAGGCTTTCGGGAGTTTGATGCCCATCATAATACTTCTGAGAAATATTAGTCTCCCAAAAGAGTAGAGGACCCGAAGCATTAAATGGGGACAGGACCAGGCTATACTGCAGAGAAGTCATTGTTAAAGAGAACTAGCGTTAGATAGGATTGGATACCAGAACCAGCTCCTGACAATTGTGCAATGGTTAAGTTAACCTACAGGTGTTCTTAGTTTCCTTGTTATGTGTGAACAGAAGAAACAGATAATGATGTCATTAGTACTCATTTATGCCAGGCTAATGAACACCTGTAGATAACAGTGTCAACCATTAAAATTGTTGAAATAGCGAGAAAGGAAGATAGCAAAGGATGAAGAGTATGGTACCAGTAGGATCTTTACGTTTGTTTAATTCTTTGACTGCACAATAATTTACCACTCAATTTGATCTCAATGTTTTGGGAAAGTCATGGGCTACTGACCTTAAGGCCACTTACACAGTCACTTAAAAATTGATACTCATTAATTCAAAGTAGTCAGTAATATGGGAGGCAGTGTGAAGAATTTACTATTATTACTGATAACAACAGCTTACAAAATATTTGGTTCACAAAGGTTGCTGCATTTTATCTGAGGTTGACGTTACAACCAGCTGCAATATATACAAAGTAAGGTAGGTAGGATAAGGTTGTGATTTTAAGCAGAGGATATTTGATACAATTGTATACTAGAGGGAAAGAGGTTAGGTAGGCAACAGGGTTGGACAAGTTTTCTAAAATTCACTTGTCCTATCGGGCAAGTACATAAACAAATTACTAGCCCGAAGTAACATTTCACTTGCCTGAAATCTTTTAGATAATTTAAAACAATTTTTTCTTTATATTTTCACTTTCAGTAATGAAATTCTTTTACTATTGGCTCTATTTTTCTGAGTTGAACAATGCTTGTAAAAAGTATCAAGTACATATGTATCAAAATATCACTTAACAAAAAATCTTACTTGCCCGATTGGTATTTTCACTTGCCTGGGACAATAGGGCTAGTGGACTTGTCCAACCCCGAGGCATTTTGTAGTTTTATTACTACCGGTAAGGTATAAAGGATCTGACTTGAAAACAGTCAGAACATTAGAGTGCCTCTATGATGCTCAAAAAGTCAACTTAAGTCATTTCACAGCAACTGACAAGTTCCTAACATTGAGTTCAAAGAAAGTTCATTTAGTTTTTGATCATAGCATTGGTTGTTCGGTCTCCCTGGCAAGTTATGACTATATTGTACACTGTCGGACAAGTCACCTTTATCCGTACACTCCCTGTGTGGCCACTTCAAACAGTGCAAATAGAGCTGAGTGGTCTGATAGCTTGTCAGCCACCAATGTTGAACCCACATGCAAACTAGTACAACAACAAAGCCTTCCTCTGATTGTACTGGTTATGAGTGTACTGTTTTAGGAAGTTCCACTCATTCAATGCCTAACTTGTATATGTTGACAACTAGACTGGAAGTTTTTTCGAAAAAGGTTTTACCTGAATATTTAGATAGAGATAGAGGTATTCTTTTCATTACCGATAGATGCGAAGTTTGCTGAACATGTTTCATGGTCTGTTTATTGATTATTGGTTCCAGACCCTTCTACAGCAGTCTCGGAACCAGGAGCTGGCTGATGCCATCCAGACGTCCCTGGACCTGGCGGGTCCGCGAGGAAACGGCAGCGAGGGGTCCCGCCCCCACTCTCCCACACACGACTCCGACAGTGGAATAAGGTACAACTGATATGGTTAAAAATTATTAAGAAAAAATTCATGTGTAAACTCAACCCGGACATGTTGTAAGGGATAGCATTCATCTTTTGAAAGGGACGTAGAACAGTGGTGGCAGGTGGTCCCACGTTGAAGGAGGTGCCTCAAGCAAGTGTTGGTTAGATAAAGTGTAGTTTTCTTTCATAATGTTGAATTTCACTTCAGGAAAATGAATTATTAAGATTTTTCATTCCCCTAGCTGTTGGAAGTAACATTACTTTGTGAAACCTTTGCAGCCACAGCCTGTCCATGTCTTCTCTGAAGACAAAGTCCCCCGTCATCGCCAGAGCTTTGTCCCTTCTCGGTGAAACATACGACCGAAGGAAAGAGGAGCTGGGCCGTCCCGTCCACAGAAGTCCGTCCTGGTCCAAACCTCACTCCTACAGCAAAAACAGACCTCAGAACTCCATCTACAGGGCACAGTCCCACGAGTCTCTACACAGGCCCCAGGACTCCCTGTTCAGAAGTCCCTCTCCAAGCAGACAGCAGTCCCAAGACTCTTCCTTCTACGCCACGCCAAGCGGGATGTCGCCGGAGAAGGTACTACAGGACAGTCTGCAGGAGAGCGAGTCCAGGAGGCTCAACCTGGTGGACAAACTGCGGGAGGCGCAGGAGACTCTGCAGCTGCAGACGGAGAGGCTAACCGAGGCTGAGGGGAAGCTAAGCGAGAGCAAGATGACCGTAGCTAACATGAAGTCTCACCAACAGGTAACTAAAGCATGTATGACTCATGCTACATCTGCTATTACCGCACGGTACAAGTTATTGGTTACAGAACTCTGCTGCCGCTTCTGTGAATGCTCTTTTTATAAAATGTATTTAAAAGATTGTGATTGAAATTTTGTAGATTTCATGAATTTTTCTTTAGTAGACGTAAGAAAATTGAAAAATTGTGCTCAAAGGATAACAAAACTGAATGCATTATATCAAAGTTGACTTAGGGATCGACGGACAATTTTACTTTCTTTCTGACTTGTCATAAACTTTTATAACTTTGTACACTTTGCTACAGCAACTGGAGTTCCGAGTGAACACGCTGGAGAAGGATAAGGCTGAGCTGGAGGCGACACAGATTGAAGGCATCCAGAGGAGGGATGAGCTTCATGACAGGTGGGTGGGGAACTGTGTTTACTGTACTTACACCCCATTGACATGTTAGCCCTCAAGGAGTGACGAAAATTTGACAGATCGCCCAACAGAGTTTATGGATTCTTTAACTATTTTCAATTGTTGTCTATTATCATATTTGAAGGGTTACATAAATCCAAATTTAGTTGCTCAACAGAGGCCTTAGAAGTCTCATCAGATGACTGCAATATAGTAGTGCATTTCTCACTGATAGGTTGTCGAAAATTAATCGTGAATGGTAAACATAATTTTATCCTTATATAGAGAGGACATAGAATATTACTGACTGCAACAAACTGAACAGTATAATATTATATAAGATATATCTTCAGCACCCTTCTTTATCAATTGCATGGCTTTTCTTCTTGTTCTTTGAATAAACCATTTGTTACCAATGATCATTTTTCATAATGGCAATAGTACAGCAATTTTTTCATAAAACCTTTAATTCCTATTACCATTAGCCATTCTTTAATGAAATGGAAGTCATGCAGTGATACACACCAGACATTTGCTTCTCAGCACAGCAACTTGTTCCTTGTTCCTATTTTACAGAATTGGTCAGCTGGATGCTGAACTGCATGGCTTACAGGCCTCCTACAGCACCTTACAGGCAGAGTACAGGCAGAGACAGGCCCTAGTGGACCAGACCAGTACTGCACTCAACATGATGGAGCAGGAAAACAACAACTTTCAGAAGGTTTGGGAGCAGGGATGATTATAGTAATCTCTAATCCTGTTTATAAGTCTAAACAACATGTGAGGGAAAGAAATATTTTCCGATAATGTAGGTAGAATTAATAAGGGATTCTCGTTTGTGTTGAAGATGTTTAAAGAATGAAAAGTTACCATGGAGTCCAGCCTTGTTTGCTTTAGTCCACCAGTGCCTCATCAGAATTTCTTGGACCCACCCTTGAGTCTGTGTTTCCATGTTTCTCATGGCTGTAACATAGTTAATGTATTTTCTCCCCCAGACCAAAGACACCACGTTTCTCACGGCTGTAACATGTTTTCTCCCCAGACCAAAGACACCATGGGTCGGGAGATGACTGCTCTGAAAGAGTCTCTCCAGCTGGCCAAGCTGCGGGCGGACAAGCTGGAGGCAGAGAAACAAGTCTCACAGCAGGAGGCGAACAGTCTTAGGGAGGTCTGAAAACTTTCCCACTGTTATTATACTTCATACTTGTATTTTGATGCAGATCTATAATTCTGTTAACAGAAGATAGACCGACAATGTTGTTTTCGATTTCACACTTCCGCCTTCTTCGTTTCTCTCCTCCATATCTCCTTCGTTTCTCTCCTCCATTCTCTCTCCAACCATGCGCTGTCAGCCTTGGGCATGTCTAAGGCTATTGCAGTGACTCCTTCACAAAACAATGCATTTAAAGTAAATCAATTTGGCCATGATTACTAGTATGTTAAGCACTGCAGACTTGCTGACTTAAATGTTATTGTATTGACAGTATTTGGGTATTCATCTTTGTCCTGTAGCTTGTAACTGGCTATCAGTAGTGGCATCCTCACCTCACCTCACCGGTCCAATCGCCTCACTGGCTGTAGTGGCATCCAGTCATCTTAAATAGATTTTGATACCCTTTCCACGATATAAGATTCCATGCCTGAACTTTTCCTACAGAAACAGCAAGCCTTGATCACACAGAACAGCGAGGTTACCCAGAAGCTGGCAGAAGTCACCACGTCATACGCACACCTGAAGGATGACTGGTCCAACATCGGAGATGAGTTCAGCAGGGTCAAGCAGGTAAGAATTTGACTGAGGAATTATCGCTCCTTAAAGGCATCTCAAGTCAACAAATACATATACTATGAATTAATCTATTTTTATGGGACTTAACTCCATGGCAGGAGGGGAAAGGAGGTATATGTGACATTTTATCTTCTTGGAAACAGATTTTTCTATAGTTGAAAAGACAAAGCTCACAGTATTTTTCAGTAAGAGGTCCCTGCAAAAATGTGAAAATAGAACCATTGCAAACATGTCAGGATTTATATCACGTAAAATATGAATACCATCATAACATGATACACAATACATTTTGAGAATTGAATTTTTGGAACATATAACTAGCATTGCAAAGGTCTGGACTCAGGCACAGGGGAATGGATGAATCTAGAATATTCTTATTGTCAACATAACACATAAGATATTATGATGGTATTTATCCCACCTCTAGGAGAGAGACAGCTTGTTTACCCGGACGACCAGACTAGAGGACGTGTTGGCCGATGCAAAGTCCAAACTAGCCAGCGTGACGGCAGAGAAGGACAGACTGTTTCAGGAGAAGATTGACCTTCATCAGAAGGTGCAGAAGATGACGGTGGACAAGGAACAGCTTCAGAAGGTTCGAGATCAAATGGGATTTGACTATGTCTCAATTTGTGTACCTTTTAGTTTTGTAAATTCAACAAGACTAGTATTAGATGTTTGCATCATCTAGTTCTACATCCTTATTGGAAAAATAATGTTTCAACTTTCTAAGACAATAAATGTGGTACAGAATGCACAGAAAGATACACTCAAACCTGTACAAGTAGGCACCTCTACATAAGGGCCACCTGGCCAGTGTGGCCATATTTTGGTGGTCACTTACTAGATAATCTATCTATTGACACAAGCACATAGACCTCTTAAACCTCTTAGAAGTTTTACTGGCCTCCAGAATGATTTTAGGGTAGTTTTGACTGCAAGAAAGTTTATTGGTCCAATCTTTGAGTCTTTTATCTCACTGTTAATTCTTTGTTTTCCTTTACTGAAGGAATGTAATATCATGTTAATTGATGTTTCACTTAGGCCAAACATGCGGTAGAAGAACAGTGTACAGAGCTACACGTGGACCTGGCACAGGCCAAGCTGTCTGCAGACAAGAACAACCAGGAGAAACTCCGGGTAGAACAGGAGCTCAATGCTGTCAAAAAGGTAACATCTAGAGCTGTTGGCTTATGATTTATATGTCATGAATATAATTTATGTCTTTGTTTCACTTTGGGCTTTGATTTTTTTTGTAGGGGACTTGAATCCTTACAAACTCTACAATACTGTACATTTTTGTGGTTCTGACATAGCCTGTGTTTTACACATAGCCATAGTCAAACTGTGTACGATTACATCTCACCTCACCTCACCTCACCTAACCTCACCTAACCGGTCCCATAGCCTCACCGCTTGTAGGGGTAGCAATGCCATCAATTACAATCATTACATCTGCAACATACATATTAAAGCATCCAAAATGGCATTATTGTTGAACTCACTACACTCTCGGTAATGAATTCCCTAGACTGAAAAAGGCTGTCACTTGTTAGATAGAAAATCAATAAATAAAACTCTAAAAACCATTTGTGCCCCCCACAGGTGAGTGAAGACCTGTCCAGCGAGCTGTCGATGGTCAAGCACAACTTGGAGAAGGCCCAAGAGCTGAACAAACAGCTAGAGAACAGCAAACGCCTGGCAGCACAACAGCAGTTGATGTTGGAGGGGGAGCTGAAGAGGGTCACACAGGACAAGGACCTACTGAACAAGGTATGTAGTGCTGCTGATAGACTAAAGAGGAGTCTCTAGTACATCCTTCATTATGTTGTGTCAACATGGCTCAGGTTTAACCTGTCTTTTTGAGGTCCAAGACACTACATTTCATTCACAACATGACCACCACTTCAGAGAGTTGTGATTACAAATGTTAGTGCTGGTTACGACGAGTACTATATCTCTAGTTCCCTCATCATAACCTGATTATTTCCAGTGATTCTAAGTTGAGACCTTCTGGGTGGAGTGTTCGAAGCTGATTATCCATGATTGTGTAATCACTCCAGAGAGCATGGCTACAACTAAATAGGGAACGACTTGACCCCTAACTACAACTAGAATGATTTCATCTCACAATGTGTGTGACCTAATTCACATAACATATCTCAAGTGGCCCTGAATAAATAGATCTTTTATGATTCTGTCATCTACTGAGTTTCTTCACGTGCTTTTCACTGTAGTCTTTTGAGAGGTTGAAGAAGGAGCAAGAGACAGACAGAGAAAGGTGGGATGAGCAGCAAAGGAACCTCAGGGTAAGTGAATGGAGAGAGCACATTTTGTAGAGAAATAGACATGACACTGACAGTCATATTAACGGAAGGCCGGGCCACTAATTTATGGAAGATGTGTAGTTTTTGGTCTGTTTGTGTTTTTCCAGTAGCATTTTTCTGTACGCTTACCACTATGATCATCATCATCGTTATGATGAGAGTGATCAATGGACAAATGTAATGTTAATCCAAGGAGGTTAAAAAAGACACCTCCTTGGTTAATCAAAACCTTATTTTCATAATTGATGTCAACACTAAAATTAGCTACATGAAATAAAACATACTAGGAGAAACTTTGATGAGCCTGTTTTTGTTCATGCTTGTTTTGTTTAGGAAACATTACAGGAGCTGAGAGACAACAAACAACAGCTGGACACAAGAACAAGGGAGCTTGAGAAGGTGGGTGTGATTGCAGCAGTCTGAGAAATCATCGTACTCATTGTAACATAAGACAAAAACATAGAGTACTTTTTGGCCAACAAACATGTACATATGTATACATGTTGTATGTATGTATGTAGATAAAATAGCCTTTTATAAGGCCGTAGGGGCAGTAGGTTGTTATCCACAGTGTGTAGGGCAGGCTATTGGAGGGCTCTCACCTTCTACCACTTTTACCTCACGAACCAAAGTCAGGTAACCATTTTTACACCTGGATGGAGTAAAGAAAGTCACGTTAAGTGCCTCTCTTAAGGGCATAAGATTGCTAGTATGACAGGATTCAAACCCAGGACAGGATCTCTGATTTCTAGACCAAACACCCTGCATGATCCCACAAATGTATAAAAGTTGACAATGCAAATTGCCTTTTCAGAAACTGTCCCTTGCAAATGAGGAGCACCAGTACACCATGGGCCAGGTGCAGGCGGAGTGTGCGGAGTGGAGAGACACGTGCGAGCGGCTGACGGGCATGTTTGAGAGGAAGGAGGACGAGGCGCGGAATCTGCAGCAAAAGTTACAGGACATTCAGGAGAAGGTAGGGAGGACTTATAGAGGACATGTTGCTGCAGTACTGCACTGTGTTGCTAGGTGGCTCTTTTGGACCTATCACTATCATGTCCTTAAGCCCAATCCCATAGCAGAAATCCTGCAGCAAAAGTTACAGGACATACAGAAGAAGGTAGGGAGGACTTGGAAGATGCGTTCAGGGTTGCACAGGTTTTCTAGAGTTCATTACCTTAAAAAAATTGCTTGCCCGAAGCAACGTTTTGCTTGCAGCAAAAGCTACAGGACATTCAGGAGAAGGTAAGGAAGACTTAGAAGACATGTTGCTGCAGTACTTCACTGTGTTGCTAGATGGCTCTTTTGGACCCATCACTAGCATGTCCTTAAGCCCAATTGCATAGCAGAAATCTGCAGCAAAAGTTACAGGACATACAGGAGAAGGTAGGGAGGATTGAAAGGAGGTGTTCAGGGTTGCACAAGTTTGCTACAATTCACTACATAAAAAATTTGCTTGCAGCAAAAGTTACAGGACATACAGGAGATGGTAGGGAGGATTGAAAAGAGGTGTTCAGGGTTGCACAAATTTTCTAAAGTTCACTACACAAAACTTTGCCTGCCCAAACCAACGTTTTGCTTGCAGCAAAAGTTACAGGACATACAGGAGAAGATAGGGAGGACTGAGAAGACGGGTTCAGGGTTGCACAAGTTTTCGAAAATTCACCACATAAAAAATTTGCTTGCCCGAACTATCATGTCCTTAAGCCCGATCCCATAGCAGAAATCTGCAGCAAAAGTTGCAGGACATACAGGAGAAGGTAGGGAGGACTGAGAGGACGTGTTGCTGCAGTAATTCACTGTGTTGCAAGATGGCACTTCTGAACCCGTCACTATCATGTCCTTAAGTCCAATCCCATAGTCCAGTCCACCTTCATCAAAACGTAAAAATGAAAACCCAGAAATGCAGATCTTTAACAGACATGCAGCCTGTCTCATTAGTGGAACTGATAATTACCATGCTATCATTGGCTGCATAGCTAATTGTGATGGACAGCCAGGATCGGTCTTTTACTTTAAAAACACAGAAACACCTTAGTAAAGTAGGGAACCAAAACTATGGATGTGGAGCAGGCAAGCTGATGGTCCTGTCCTTGGTGCTGAAAACAAAATTGCACTGCGGGTCAATTAGTGCTGAAGGGCTTTCCATTGGAAGTCCCTTGTTGCACATCTTGTTAGCTGTAGTTCTGCATGAAGGAAATGGTGTGTGATATGAGGTACTGTTCTTTGGTAAACATTGGTGACCCTTTGAACATAGTTTTTTCTGAACACAGACTTATTATTCTACTATACAAATGTTTTAACAGTCTGTCTGCTGTTTTTGTCAATGCAAAAATAATATTTGTGCTGAAAGTGCTAAGTGAAGTGTAGTCAGTACACAAGATTGATAAATAAATGAATAAAGTGCACACAAAATGTGACCTGTGGAACATAATTGTTCTGACAATTTGTTCTTGGACATCAGCGTTACTACTGCTTTGTGACCAAACGGCAAGGATGCAGTCCCAAATCCGACTGTAATGTCCTTGCAACATTTTGACTACATCCCTGCCAAGAAGAGAGCAGACAGACTGTCAACTGGCTGAGTAGCATGTTATGTACACAGGAAAACTATGTTCAATTGATTCACCGACATGCAAAAACTATTTACCTCTTGGTGACCCTTGTTTCAGAACTCTGCCCTGAGAATGGAGCAGCAGCTGAGGACCATGAAGGAGGCAGAGCTGACGGAAGCCCAGCAGGAGATGGACAGGTGAGCAAGCATGATGGGTAAAAGTCTCTGACATGGTAGCAAGCTAGCCTTAAATCAACCTTCTAGCTAGAGCTGTGTACCTCCTAAGTAAATTTTAGGTACAGGTACTAGTACATTGGCTTAGGTACAGGTTAAGACCTGCATCTGTACCTGGACTACTTGTTCAAATAATGGTCGATTTTAGATGATGACAAAAGCATGTTTGAACTGATACCTACAGAGTTAAATTGCACTAGACACAAGCCAATTGCATAGGAGCTATAATTCCTCAACACCACCAATTGGTACACAGCTCTACTTCTAGCAGCCCTTCTACTGGTTAGGCCTCTGGAAACTTGATACCCAACAGGGAAAATTGGGAACATCCTAGTTGACTTATCCATATGTGCTAACTAACTGTCTTTTTAAATGTATAGTCAGACTGAGAACTGTCCTTTACCATGGTGATAGAGGTGTGGTCACTGGTTTCCATGGTGACAAAACAGAGAATCCTGAGCTATTGATAATTCTAGGAATTTAACGGGCTCCCTTATGTTAGATGTGTACGGCCACAAGCTCTCAAGGAGGAGGTCCTAAGCAGCAAGAGATTGTGTAGCATAGACTTTTCAGCTAATAGCTTTTTTTCCCATTCCAACAAGTATAGACTACAGTACTATAATATAGCTATTTGATGGTAACAATATTGCACAAACTGACATGAAGCACCTGTGTTGCACAGGCTGGGTGAAGAGAAGCAGAGACTGCAGCAGGAGAATGCGGAGAACCAGCAGGTCATCAGGCTGTTAGAGATGCAGAAAAACATCCTCACTAAGGTAGACACCACCATGCATAACACCCACAATCTATGCCTGGTCCTTCGTAAAATATCAGGTTCCTTTCTAATTTGTGTATTACAACCAGGCCTTATGTAGGCACAAGCAATATTTGTGGGTTTCTAAAGAACAGCGTTTAAGTTAAGAAATGAATCCTTTCAGTCCAAGCTTTTGTTATGGTGGTTCATACCAGTCATTTTTCACCAACAAATAGTGTATTTTGCTAATACTCTGTATTATGTAGCCAATTGTATCTATATTTTGTGTGAGCAAAGGGTTATTTGGTATACTAGTCCAAACTTTAGATGGTTTTACTTCATGCCTACTTCATCTACTCAGCAAATAGTTTCATCAGATTGATGAAACTAGATGACAAAGGTCTCACAAGCAAAGAGATAATCCTTTGACTTGTTCTAGCCGCAATGAGGAAGGTGACAGACACGTCACCAACATGTCGCTAGGTACTAGGTGTGAACATCTGGTTATGTGTACACAGAATGCTATTATCTCCTGATGCTATACCCATACATACAATGTTTCTCCAGCCCCAGCCAGGCTCAGAGCCTTATGAGCAGCTCCAGGCAGAGGTGGACAGGATGAAGGCAGAACTGACACTGAACCAGTGGGTTTCTTTCTCTTGTAGTTGAGAGTATTTTCTAGTATCTGGTCTTTCTGTTAGAAAAGTCAAGTTAACAGGTACAATTTTCTTTGTTTGTCTCTTGTTCTTGAATAATATACAATGTATTGTATAATGAATACAATATAGAAACACCATGAGGTCAATTTTGAATCCCTTTAGCTATTATCGTGTAAGTTTGTTTCAGCATCTGCTTTGCTGATTGTAGTCAAAATGCAATATTTTGATTTTTTGTCTTTTTTTCCTTTAGGGACAAACTAGAAGAGCTACAGCGAGATAGGACTCAGCTGATACAACAGATAGAAGAGTTAATGGTCTGTGTATTTATTTACACCTTGTCTTCTTGAAGAATAGTTTTAGAATTCAGGGAAATGCTTTATGTTTGCATGTTATAAAGCAGTCAAATGGTTCTTCCCTTTCCATAATCTATAATTCCTTTAGAATAATAACCTTGCTTGAAAGCAAAATGTGACACATTCACACAGCCTCTTTCCTGAATGCTTCAAATAGAAATTGTAGTTTGTGAGAACTTTGATTGTGCAAGGGAATTTTAACAAATGAAATAGTCAAAATAATGTATTTTTTCTGTGGCCTCAAGTGACCAAATTCACTGATAATATTACTGGTCTACTCAGGCGGAAAAAGACTCCAGCCTGTCCATGGATCGCACCAAGATGTCGGAGATCCTGATCAACCACCCGACCATCCGCACAGCCGAGCTGGACGAGCGCTGCCAGGCTCTGGAGAGGGAGAGGCTGAACCTGCAGGGGGTCAACGATGACATCAAACATCAGCTCACCAGGCTGGAGAAGGTCTGTACTTGGCTGCCATGTCTGTGGACTATTCCATCACTGTATGTTTCCATGAGATTCTATACCCAGCAATGTGTAGAGGTATTGCATTATGAATTGCATGCCAGAATTGATATGTTTTAACCATTCACTTTGTTACAGAACCAACAACAACTTCTCTGCTAAAATTCTAGGATGCCCAGTCGTCTGCAATGCTGGTAGCAGACTGCTCCTATTGTGAAATTTGTCTTATGCAGAAGCTTTCCAGTTTTCAATCATAGAGTGTAAAGCAACGTGCATTTTATTTGCCATACAGAAAGCATAATCCACATAATGCATTCTAAGTTTTAGGTATGTTTTCTGTATGCCTTTTATCTATACAAGAACAATGTATGCACTAGATGTGATATTTTCCTGGATATTTTTCCATTGTGTGATTTTTCTCATGTATATAGAGAAGAACATGTATGACTTAAATGGCAAGCTTTATTGAAGGAAGGCTTGTGATTGACATTGTTAGGACAAGTCAAAAATCAGACTTGTCATGCATACCCTGTGGTTTTTGCTGTCTCG
Organism: Branchiostoma floridae; assembly: GCF_000003815.2. Classification (NCBI taxonomy): domain Eukaryota; kingdom Metazoa; phylum Chordata; class Leptocardii; order Amphioxiformes; family Branchiostomatidae; genus Branchiostoma; species Branchiostoma floridae. The sequence continues at coordinate 29,267,200 of NC_049980.1, read as the reverse complement.
CTAGGAGAATGAGGTATTGCGGCAGAGGCTGTCTGCCGCCGATTCTCCCAGTGGAACAGACACCAACCCAGCCTTGTTACAGTAAGTCCACCTGAGTGTGTGGAGTGTTACAGTAAGTCCACCTGAGTGTGTGGAGTGTTACAGTAAGTCCACCTGAGTGTGTGGAGTGCACGGCAACAGCTGTACTAACATGTGCCGATCATCACTAATCATGCCGGAAATGTTTTGATTCAAGGACATCGTGTGGTGATTTGATTGACATTAAATTGCATTCTGTGCTGCATGCTTGGTGGCATGATACTTGATGACGTCAATTGATGGTCAAAATTCCTCCAGCTTGCATGCGCTGTTGTTTCTTTGTGATTATCAAAAAGTTATACAATAGTAGGATCAAGGTGTGGTGTTTCATTTGGTGGATAAAGTTTGAAAAGCCTCTCAATGTCTTTTCACTTCTAAAAGAGGCAGCATTATGTAGCGATGTTTTCTGTTCATCAGTCTTTGGTATGTGCATGTCCTTTATCACAAGACTTCACAACTTGTTGCAGTGGTTCTGACAATCATGCCCATGATCCTCAGGTTGCAGCGAGAAAACGAGAGATTTCAGGAAGATTACAGGCGCTTGAAGGCCTCATACAATGAGCTAGAGAACAGACACCTCAGGTGGGTAGATTGGTCAGGCCAACTTTGGTTTAGATTACTGAGTGATCGACCATTAAAGCAACCAAATTGGATTTGTGTGTGGCCTTGGTTTCATGATTAGAATAAGATGCATGATGCAAAAGTATGATTTACAAGACAAGGAAACACGAGAAAGATAAAAAGAAATTGTTGTCTGTCTTCAAAATTGTTTGGGTGCTCAGCAGTCACAGTAGAAATGGTGTCAGCATACTGTATGAACTCTTTTCCCTCCTTTGGAATTTAGTACTGCACACAATGAAATCCCACAATAACTTATCATTGAATTTGCATTTTTTTTTCAGATTAATATCCAGTCCAGAGAGTCCAGGAGATAGAAGTGAGTATTTGAAAAGTTTTATGTAATGATAGACTTCTCATTTGTAGTTTCAGTCAATTTCTCTATGTCTTATGTTTCATCATATTGAGATGTTTTTGGTAAAATTTATTTCAGGTGACGACTCAAAACAGATGAAGAAAGAAATAACGAGATTAGAGAGCCAGGTGTGTGTTTTAACCATCGAAAGGCTGTCAGAAAGGAGAAGACCAGTCTTTTTGAGAAATTCAGCACCAAGCACAGATTCAGATCTTGTTTAAAAATGCCTTAAAAATTCAGCAGGAAGGACAGGGCCAGTGTTTTTTTTAGTAATTCATGTCCAAGTAAAGGGCCAGAGATTTGAATGAGAGATTCATCTCAGGGTCAGAACCTACTATAAAAATTCAGCACCGAGGACAGGGTCAATTTTTTTTGTTAGAGCTTCAGCATGAAGGATGGGGCAAGAGTTTCTGTTAGAAATTCAGCAGCAAGGACAGGTCTAGAGCCTATTATGAGAAAATTAGCGCCAGGGACGGTGATAGAACTTCTCATAAGAAATTCAGCACTGAGTACAGGACCAGAGTCTTATGAGATTTTCAGCACCATGGACAGGGCTAAACATATCATGAGAAATTCGGTATTGTGAGAAATTCAGCACCAAGGACAGGGTCAGGTTTGAAATTGGTGGTATGGATGTCAGAGACAGAACCAGAAGAGTAGCATTTACAAAATAAGCATCAAAGTCAGATTCCCTAGTTTCTCTGTTTCAAATACTGTTGATCTTTTCCCAGGTGTCTCTACAGAGAGGCCAGATAGTATTGCTAGAAAACTCCAAGAGAAGGCTAGAGGACCAAAACAGTAAGTCTATCAAAAATATATTCATTCGCTACTTTGTAGCACATTTTGTTTGTGTCAACTTGCTTCAACATCTGATTTGTTTTTCTGTATTGAAATTTTTTGAACTGATGATATTTCCTTGGCATTTGTGACTGCTTCATCAGTTGAAAATCAACCTATTTCAGAAAAACTAGAGGCAAAGGTGCAGGAGCTAGAGGAAAGAGAATACAACGAATCCTTCCCGGGAAAGTGAGTCATTCTAGCTCATCTCAAGTTTATAATACCTATGCTCAGGAAACTATGCATAGTTGTTTGTTTGTTTATTTGTTTGTGCCTGTATTTCACCTTGAATACTTTCATTTGGGAAAAAGGAGATTTCTCATAAAGAATTAACAACATGTAGATGTAGTGACAAGAGGTAATTGTGACATCCCCACTTTTTAAGTATTGAGTGCCTTTTACATAAAGAATACAGTTCTGCAATAGTCACAAGAAAGCAAAACTATCATTTTGTATGTCTGTCTGCAGTAAGCACATAATCAAACTGATATTTACAATACAACTTGTCATGGTTGTGTCTTCTTGAGAATCGCCATGTATATAATATTATCATAAATGTAAGCTTTTTGGTTATTGCTTGATACTAAACCTGTATCATTTGTAATGAGTCCTTCTTTATGACGTAGAAGTATACAGGAAGGGAGTAGCCAGAGAACACACAGCCGCTCCAGTGGAGATGGAAGGTGAGCCCTGTCTACCTGCTTCTTCTGTAAAGCCTCTTTAGCTGTTCTCAAAATGAGAAAGAATTGACACTATTTTTGCTGCTGTAGAATTATGTCCCTAGGCCACAGCAAGTAAATTTTAGAGACAACATCCACTGACTCAAAATCTAATGCACAAAGCATGAAGAACTAGGTTTCTGATAGGCAAAAAGAAACTAGGGATCTAAATTTTCAATCTAGAGACCTTAGGCATTGCAACAAGAATTGAAGAGACAAAATATGATATTGCAGATAACAGACATTTTCTTGTCATGTTGGCTGGAACAAAAGTTGTTTTTTTTTCCTAAATCTGGCAAAAATCAATGTACACAGGTAGTGGTGCGTACCGGTTCGCCGAACCGGACTTGGACTTGCTATAACTTTCGGTTCAAGTCCGGTTAAAACCGGAACGTCGAAAACCGGTTTTCTGGAAAACCGGAAATCTCTTTCTTGTTGTATACTATTAGTATCATCTAAAAACAACGATAGATACCTGTGTAACTTTATTAATCGCAGCCAACGGGCCAGAAAATAACGTATTTCTGCGAAAATGAATTGTCCTACCGGGCTACCGCCATAAGCGGGCCAAGCACATGGTCGCGCCACGGGAACCTTCTTTCAAAATCCGGCAACGCGGCAAAAATGACAGGTTCACTTTAGCAATATTACCCATGAAAATAAAGTATGTGGATTTGTTTATCTCCTGGTATGGGTTTTAAGTCCCATATCTTCTGAAAATGAAGAAACTTTCCGAGATAAACAAGCTAAAACAAATCTCCGGCGACTGTTGACATTTGCCGCTTGCCGGGATACTTCACTGAAAGCATGGGTGAGCAGCTTGTTAAAAAGAAACACCGACACGTTTTATTAAAAAAAAGTTGAAGTTCATAAACTATTTTATACCTCCTGTCTTTATCTTTGTAACGAATTAAGTTACAATTAATTTGTAAGGTTGAATGTAGAGTATAAAAACACCGCACGCATCAGTTCTACCCACATTACAGTAGGCTATCCTATTGACCCCTATGACCTCGCAAGCGCCATTTCGAAATTTCGGCCGTCAAAAAACAAGCGGAAAAGGTCGGATTTTGCCGTGATTTCCCGATAGTTTTCATTAAAAGTCGATGTTTCTACAACTTTGAAAATGATGCAGTCGTCTTTGGCAATATTTTGATAGCATGCGGCCCGGTCGAATGTGGTTGCGGGCGCCGGAGACGCAAATTACGTGTCGCCTAGAGAAAGTCGCTTTATGCTTGTGTCTATATGGGAAAATTAGCGACCGTCAAAAACCGGACTTATAAGTCCGGACCTGAACCGGAATCTTTGGACTCGAGTCCGGACCTGAACCGGAACGTGAGCTTCGGTACGCACCACTATACACAGGGATGTAATCCATAAAATCTACTTGGCACTGCCTTGTGCTGGTACATTTGTATTGTGAGTTTGTGATTTTTTTCCAGCTACCTGATGTGTGTTTCCATATCAGTGGCACTGCAGATGAGAAGATAGTGCTGACAGAGAGGCTGAAAGGGTTAAAGTTTCTAACTACCCGATGTGTGTTTCCATAGCAGTGGTGTTGCAGACGAGGAGAGGACAGTGCTGACAGAGAGGCTGAAGGGGTTAAAGTTTCTAACTACCCGATGTGTGTTTCCATAGCAGTGGTGTTGCAGACGAGGAGAGGACAGTGCTGACAGAGAGGCTGAAAGGGTTAAAGTTTCTAACTACCCGATGTGTGTTTCCATAGCAGTGGTGTTGCAGACGAGGAGAGGACAGTGCTGACAGAGAGGCTGAAGGGGTTAAAGTTTCTAACTACCCGATGTGTGTTTCCATAGCAGTGGTGTTGCAGACGAGGAGAGGACAGTGCTGACAGAGAGGCTGAAGGGGTTAAAGTTTCTAACTACCCGATGTGTGTTTCCATAGCAGTGGTGTTGCAGACGAGGAGAGGACAGTGCTGACAGAGAGGCTGAAGGGGTTAAAGTTTCTAACTACCTGATGTGTGTTTCTAAGTACCTGGTGTGTGTTTCCATAGCAGTGGTGCTGCAGAGGAGGAGAGGACAGTGCTGATAGAGAGGCTGAAAGGGTTAAAGTTTCTAACTACCTGGTGTGTGTTTCCATAGCAGTGGTGCTGCAGAGGAGGAGAGGACAGTGCTGATAGAGAGGCTGAAAGGGTTAAAGTTTCTAACTACCCGATGTGTGTTTCCATAGCAGTGGTGCTGCAGACGAGGAGAGGACAGTGCTAATAGAGAGGCTGAAGGGGGAAAAGGAGAAGTTCCGTCGTGAGGTGGAGTCCCTGTCCTCACAGCTGAAGGATGCTGAGACCATCCAGGACAAACAGGAGAAAGTCATCAAGAGCATGAAGGAGGTATGATGCATACTAGTACTTTGTATAACCTTATTACCTCTTCATATGGAGGTTTTGTTCTCGACATGTCTGTCTGTTGTACTGGCTTGTGTTCATAGTTATTCAATGCTAGTTCGCCTTTGTCCATGGGGTAAGCTACATAGTGTTAATGGATGTCAAGTTGACGGGTTGTGTTTTCAAACTGCACTATTTTAAGAATATTGCAATATGAAAACTTCATATCCCTATATACCCTGTTTTTAAGTACAACAGATATAGGTTACCCCATGGATTAAGGTGAACTAGCCTTAAATGCGCTGTCAGTAGAGTGGTAGGAAGTGAATGGGAAGATGATGTTACCACAAATGTTAGCAATGCAGAAGTAACAAAAAGAAACATCAGACATAAGGGAATGGGGTCGATGGAAGAGAAAACTTATTCACTGGCATAGGGAGGTATTGTTTTTGGTCTGTATGCATTTGTACAGTTCTATATCATTTCAGTCACATTCATAGTAAAGTAATGTTAATCAGAAAATTATTTTCATCATCAGTGATCTACAATCAAACAAGACACGAAGCATATGAGAGACCAATTTGAAAATGATTGACATATTGGTGTTTTGTAGGAACTTGAAGATGAGAAGATGCGCAAGCCCAAAAAGATAAGGGTAAGTCTTTATTTTGATGTCATAACTACACGTGAAACTTTCCCTTTTCCCCTCAGTAGAACTATATAATAATGTGATGTAATAGTGAATTATATTGTAACAAAATGCACAATGTAGGAACGCGTTTATTTTAATATAGCAAAGTTTCATTAAGTTGGATATGGCTATTTCTCATACATTTTTTCTCTTAATGCTTGCTTTATCCCATCAAATACTTTTTATAATTTATCCGGTTAGAAGCCTTTTTACGATTCTTTACTCCTTTTCCTTACTTTATTATTCATATTATGATTTAATTTGATTTGATTTGATTTGACCAATCAGAAATCCAATAGACATTGCTTTTCCCTTTCTCTGCAATAGTTCTTGGACGAGTTGCAACCAGCACAGGTAAAGGCCGTAGCAAAACATGTATGGTGTAATGGTAGTAAGGCTAAGGGGACTTGGTCTATTCTTTAATGCTAGAAATGTATGGTAAAACAAAGACCCCCAGGTATATGCAGTTAGGAAACAAGGGAGATACTTGATACTACAATGCGCATCACGTTTGCATGCTAGACTATTCCTTGCATGCATTCTATGTCGAACACTTCTATTTCAGAAGAATTGTTTCTAACTCTTGCAACTAACTCTGCATGAAATGGTAGACTTGCATGGTTATATCAGACAGAGAGATAAGATTGAAAGAGTTATGAAACATATTCCTTGGTGACCTCATGAAGTTCTTTTGATAGGGCTTAATTTACCATTACATTGAGACTGCCATACTTAAATCATACTGAGTCCTTTCTGACAAATAATGTACTACTACCCTATCCTCTGGTGGAGTGCAGTCGAACCTGCCCAAGGAGACCACTCAAAGGACCAACAAAATCTGGTTATGGCGCGGTCACATGAGGCATAGGTCATCATTTTGATGCCAAAGAATTTCCAAGCAAGCTGTGAGAGAACCAGCCGAAGATAAGGATCTAAGTTTCAATTGTACAACAATTGCACTGCATATGTGGCTGAGCCCTAATGTGAATGAGTGGTCAAGACAGGACTCTTAATGCCTGCTTATGCCAGGTATCTAAGTGACTACCAAAACATTGGCCAGGTGGTCCTTATCCAGAGGTGGTCTCATTGCACAGGTTTGACTGCAGCTCCCCCTACCCTATTAAACATTGTTCCCTGACTGATGTGTTCTGTGTTGCAGGAGTCGATGGATGAGGTGGGTGCAGAACTGCTGCACGTCCGAGGGGAGCTACAGAAGGTGTGGGACATGATCCACGTCAAGGATGGGGAAATAGAGCAGCACAGCAGACACCTGGAGGAGGCACGAGCAAAGGTAAGGCTGGGGAGGACTCAAATCTGTGTAATACAAACTCTGCTGTCCAGGGCAGAGTAACAGTACAGAAGGGGGAGCTACAGAAGGTGTGGGACATGATCCACGTCAAGGATGGGGAGATAGAGCAGCACAGCAAACACCTGGAGGAGGCACGGGCAAAGGTAGGGCTGGGGAGGACTAGTCTGTGTAACACAAACTCTGCTGTCCAGAGGAACAGTCCCCCCCCCCCCCCCAGGAGGTTGGCCGGGTGTTGTTTGGTGGGCTGCTATAAGCGAGTTTTAATCAGGCTAGAGGAGGACCAATGGCTCCAAAAAGTCGTCATATCTTCAATAGAATAGGTTCATTATTGTATAATCTTGTTATTCAGAAATGTTTGATCGAATGAACTAGTTCTGGCTTCTGGATACATTTCAATGCAAAGTATACGCCATGCATGCAAAGTACGTTGAATAATTTGATGCATGTGATACAAGTAGAAGCCAGGATAACCGAGAATATCAGAACACGTATCAAATGTAATCAGGGGTCATGTATGACATAATGTAAGATATCACCCTGTCCAGAACATTCTGTATCTTAGATTCTAAAATTCTTGTTACAGCTAGCAGAGGTGCAGCTAGACAAGGACAGATTGCAGCAGAAAGTAGACAGCCTACAGAGACAAGTCCTCAGCAAGTGAGTAACTCATAGATGTGTTATTTCATATACTGTGATGGCAATATGGAGGTAGATCCTGTGCTTAATGCATTATCAAAAATGTTGTGTGTCAAAAAGCAAATGAAAGGTGTGCTAATCATTCAAAATGAAGTCACTACTATTGATTGTGATAACCTGGTCGTTGTGGAAAAGCTTAAATCACAGGGTAAATTGTATGATGACTGACTCTCATTTTCTGAAAATTCTCTTTTGAAGGGAGGAAACCATCACAGAACTAAGAAATGAAAAGAACAGCTTACAGGGGCAACGTAGAGGCTCAGGAACATTAGCAGAGAAACTGGAATGGTGAGTATTCATATTTTTGCTTTTGAAATGATTGTTATTCTACTGTTATTTAACTGGCAATTGGTTATGTCTGACCAAACCAAATTCACAGAACATCAGGAGTTAATGTAATAACGTCATGTCCTCTCTTCCAGTCTGGAAACTGAGAATCAAACATTAAAGGACAAGTGCCATGACCTTGGAAGGACGATTGCTGAGTTAGAAGTCGCTAACAAAGGTAACGTTAATTCTTTCATTCTTACTTCATATTGTAAGCTTGTTTTTCCTTTATTATAGCCTGAACAAGAAGATTCTTTGTTCACAGCCAATTCAAACAATGTTTCGGTGACTATTTATCACCTTCTTGCCTCGAGGAAGGTACAAGTGACAGAATGTCACGGAAACATCAATTGAACAAAACACTTGGCTGTTATATGAAGAATCTTGTTATTCAATGACTTACCAACCTGTTGAAATTTTTCACAGATTCATCATAACCTTTTGCGATAGTAAACTGCATTTTGCCCAACAATTTGTATCATTCAAACAGTATTCTTTCGTCAAAAAGAAAATTTCCCTCAATTTCTGCTTCCAGATCTTTCAAGAAAGTTTGAGACAGTGTCCAAAGACAAAGCTAGTGCAGACAAGGAGATCAGCAGCTTGAGAAGTAGTATAGCAGAAGGAAGCGGTTCCGATGATGAGAGGAGGCGGCTGGGGGTGGAGTGTACACGGCTGACTGATGAGTTGGACATCAGTGCCCTTGAGTTGGAGGAGAAGACAAAACAGGTACATTATTTTAGCTGTACTGTAGATTCGTTTATTTTCCTACCCGCCTACCTAGTCCATTGACCTTCAGGTTGTTGGGGGGACAAGGTACATGTAGTTATGAAGATAGAGAGCTTATTTTCACGGTCACTTAATTTTGCAGGATGAGGAGTGGTTGAAACAATTGTGGAGTAGTAATAGACGATACACTGTTTGTGGTGCCATAATTGACTTGATCACATGGCCAGATCCATACAGAATATTTACAAAATGCTTTCCATTTTGAATTCCAGGTGTCATCTTTAGAAAAAAGGTTACAGAATTCACAAGAGCAGCTTCAAAGAGTAAAAGAAGGTATGTATACAACAACTCAATTCACTCAATTCACATGTACTTTGTTTGGGTCCTGATCTCCATCATTATAACGGTGCACACCCCAGTTCTTCCGCGACAGGGGTCCGAGGTAGTGCGCGACAAAAAAGTGACGAAAGGCTTCCGAGGGTCTATGTTTGAGTTGAGATTTCTCATTATTTCCTACAAAATGATATTAAACGATTACATGGCTAAAAAGATCCAAAGTTCCTGAAGGATCGGAACTCAGTTGGTCTTGTAGCTGAAGGAATATCCTCTCACCCCATAACCAGTTATTTTGCTTCAGGGTAATTCCCTGGAAGAGATGGTCGCTAGACTTGAGGGTGTGTCACCTCCATTTGAAACCCCAAATAAACTGGGGTGTGCCCCCATAATCATTGTTTATTGTTCATCCAAATTAATCCAATGAAGTTAGATAAAGTTTTTCCATCTAGTACTTTTTGTCCTTCAAAGTATTCTCTAACTGAAGGCATTCACCAAGGAGACCAGTGTCTGTTTCAATGATGGATCAACCATATAATGTTCTCTATGGATTAACTGTAATTGTCAGTTTTTTAATGTTACTTATTTTTGAGAGGACACTGTCTACATGTATAACTAATCTGGTCAACTTTCTCAATGGTGTTTTGCAGAGAAGAGAGGTCTCGAAGCTAAGGTTGAGAACCTGCAGACAGAAAATGATGAACTAGAGGAGAAACTAAGAAGAGTCCTAACACAGAGGATACTCGGGTAAGTGACTTTCAGTGATTATTATTAGATGAACTATCGTTTAATACTTTTTCCCACCCCTCATCAAATGCCTGCACCCTCTGAAAAGAAATGTCCTGGGGTGGGTTGGTGCATTGCTTAGGCTCCCAAAGCATAAGGAGATCCTTTGAACTGTGTGTCTGAAAAACATCTGCAGTGCTTGTATAAGTTATAAGTACAGTTTTCCTGACAAATAGTTCAAGATCGCAATAATGCACTGCATACTTGATGCCCATTTGACATGAAAAATGTATTTGGTGATAAGATTGGAATATAAGAATGCTGTGCTATGGTATCTTCTCTGTATTTTACAGTGACTCTTCAAAGAAGGAACCATTCTCTGATGACACTGCTCCGCCACACACCAGCTCTGCACCAATCAGCCCAAAGAAGACTGATGCTCCAAATGGCGTGCCCCATGGCAGAACTTCTACCAGCACTCCTGATTGGAGGAAAATCTTTGGCAGGCCAGACGGAGTTGGGAAGAGCCAGACAGGGCAGACCAGTCCAGGGGGCAGCAGAGAGGGGGGGCCAGGTTCTCCCGAGGGGGGTCGAAGAAGCCTCCCCAGAACCCCAGGGGGGGAGGAGGAGGAGACAAGTCCCAGGTCACCTCGGAGGAGCAGTGGCATTCCCAGGTATTCAAAAGTATTTTGGGAGGTTAACTGTTGATTAAAACAGTACAGTAGAAGCCAGTTAATTGCACAACAGATTAACGCACACTTTCAACTGCACGGGGTACCAAAATCCCAAACCAATGCGGTCCAGCTGGATAACTTCACATTATTGCACTAGCCAGATAATTGCATGAAATATGCTGGCAAATGCAATTAAACGGCTTCTACTGTATACTGAAAATAGATTTAGCCTGGTATCCAGCCGTATTGTAGCTCCCGAGTCTTGAGAGGACTGAAGAGATTATGGAGCTATAGTATGGCTGAATACCAGGCTAAAATAGATTGCCTTACTGCATGCTTAATTTCGTATGATCACAGTTTATACTAGAAGACTTTAATCTCATATGCCCAACTGCAAGACATTTGATTATCAGTACACTTAGAGAGAAGGAGAAAAAGTGTATTGATTAAACATCTTTGGCAGCACAAGGCTAATTTGACATTTTAACAATGACTTTTGATAAATTTCTAACAAGATGATGCAATATGGTGTATAAAACTGTTATAAAAGGACAGGACAAGGACCAGACAATTCAGATAAGAGTAAGAATCTTTCCCTACACCCAAGTTTTCTTCAGACTAACCCGTGTTGGTTGCTACTGTAATTCGCTTTCAATTGTCTTCTCGGTACCAAACTTTCACAGTCTGAGAAAATTTATTTTGTCCTTGAATTAAATTATTTGTTATTGTCATTAATATTTTTGTTATCGGTAATGAAAATCGTGACCATAAAAGTACATTGAAAAGATTAGGAATTACGGTGTACTATCTAAAGTTTGTAGTGTGGTGAGGGTATGTTGGTTGCTGTATATTCCCATGCACTAACACTACTATAAGTAATGTGGTGGTGGTGAGTGACTAACCCTGATGCCTGTGTGAGAACAAGTGTGTTGTCTGTTCCTCTAAAGGCTGACTACTCTCATCAATGGAGCTAAACCAACACCCAGACACACGGGGATGCTGCGGTAAGTCATGCAGATGGTTTCTCAGGGGATCAGGATGATTTGGCTCTTTACTAACTCACTTCTGGCAACTCGGTCCAACTCACTGGTCAATTTGATCAGTGTTAGGGTTGGGGTTGGGGTATTGGTTAGGGATAGGGTTAGGATTAGGGCTAGGGCTAGGGCTAGGGCTAGGGTTAGGGCTAGGGCTAGGGTTAGGGTTAGGATGAGGGTTAGGATAAGGGTTAGGGTTATGGTTAGGGATGCGGTTTGGTTAGGGCTAGGATGTTGGGCTAAGTTGACCAGGGTTAGGGTTAGGGTTAGGGTTAGGGATGCGGTTTGGTTAGGGCTAGGATGTTGGGCTAAGTTGACCAGGGTTAGGGTTAGGGTTAGGGTTAGGGATGCGGTTTGGTTAGGGCTAGGATGTTGGGCTAAGTTGACCAGGGTTAGGGATAGGGTTAGGGTTAGGGTAATAAGGTTACTGGATAGGGTAATAGGATAAGGGTTATGGTTAGGGTTATTATAATGGTTTAAGGTGAGGGTTATGATAATGATATAGGTTAGGGTTAGGGTTAAGGTTAGGGTTAGGGATGCGGTTTTGTTAGGGTTAGGATGTTGGGCTGAGTTGACCAGGGTGTCCGATTGGTCTGAACAGCCATGGGCTGAGTTGGTAAAGGGCCAAAACGTCCAACATCCCTTTCTCAGAGGTGTTGGTTCCCAGCTTTTTAGTTGAGGTGGCAAAGCAAGGTGATGGTTTACAATACAAAACAAGAGTGCTTCTGCTGTGTGATTTTCAGTGTGTATTGAATGATCAGAAACACAAGACTAAATAGGAGAGAAAGACTCAGTGATTTTGGTGTGTGTGTTGCAATCATGTACTATGCTTGTCAGGTAAGAACAACATGAGCACTGCTGATGATCATAGCAGTTTGAAACTTCCTCCTCCTGTTTTTTTTTTGGAGGGGGGCTGATAATGTTTGACTGTACAATGTTATGCCTCTGATGACCCCTAATCTTTTGAACATAGTTTATGTCTTAATTTTCAGTCTTATTGTTTCTTCCAATCATACACTGTACATTTATCAAAGAGTAGTTGATTAGATTGACTAATTTATTTATTATAGAATAACTGTGCATTCTTTAAATGAAGGATTTCTCATTTCCAGGTCAAGGTCAACAGAAGTTCTGAAGCCCAAGCAGTCCAGTCAGATTCCGTCCACGTCCAAGTCCGCGGGGGCGGGGCTGTCACGGTATCCGTCCACGCCAATCCTCGCAGCCCACGCCAAATCCAGGCTTCCCGTCAGGAGACCTGGGTCCACATCTCGCAGCTTGTCACCAGAACGGAAATGATACAACTGTGAACTCCAATGTTCTTGCCAGGCCTTTTCAGCATAGGGGGGTTTGGTTTGGATCCCCTATGCTGTGATTTGGTCCCCCATCCTGCGTTTTAACCAACGAAGGGGAGTTTTCTGTAGTTTTGTACCAAAGGTAAAATAAAGTTAGTTCTATTTCCCTACGTTTTGGCCCTCAAAATGCAGGAAATTGTGTTTCAGGGGGTTAAAAATTAGGAGGCCCCTTGCAATGCTCACGCCTGCATCACATTCCACATGGCTTTGGGGCACTAAGATGCCCCTATGCTGTGAAAAAATCCTGGTGAGAACACTGAACTAATCTATTTTCACAGCAGCTTGATATCGCAGCAGAAAGGGAAAGAAGGATTTCATGATGTTTGAGTTTGCAGTTGTAACGATTCTTTGGTAAAGTAGTAATTGGAAAGGCATACTTGGTGTGTCAAGAATTCGTGGTGAAACGGGGAAAATACTGGTAAGACCAGTGTGAATATTTCAAGATTTACTTAGCAGTGAATGTACAAAGTAAAGCCAATATGCCATTCATTCAATGGAGCTAAGCCATGAGAGGTACATTTGAGTATATATATATTATTATGTTATGTTTAATTTAAAACTCCTTTTGATTCCATTGTTGCAAATGTGGGACAACTTGCAAACTTTGAGAGATTCAAGATGGTGACCAGTAGATGGTAACATTGTTTAGGATCACTTTCAGACTATTGTTTTGTTTGCAGACACTTTGTTACCTTACTGCGTGTAAAGCCACCCTTGGCTTCATAGACTGATTTAAAGGTAATCTGTATGTGTCATACTGTTCTAAAAAACTTTGTTTGATAAGTGGAAATTATGTTTACATCTGTGCAAATAACGTTTTTACTTTTCTTAATGGCCTTGCATGTGGACATACTTTTATATGATTATGTACCAGTAGTATCAAGGAGGTTAACCTCCATTGTAGTATATATATGTGGCTGTTACAGATCAGTATATTGACTTGATGCAGTACCAAAGAAGGGAAGTCAAAATTTAAAAAAAATTTTTTCATGCTGGGATGAAAACTAGCAACTTTGGGCCATGTGAGATTATGGGAGATCTTTTATGGGAAAATATCTTTATTTTGATATGACTAGGTAGATAAGATTTTGTGTACGTTTCAGGCTCTTATAGAATACTTGGTTCTATTTCAAGTGGTGGAAAAGAATGTAACTGTAACTGTAAACTACGTTAGGTTACAGATGTGTTGGTAGTTGTTGCTTAGAGGGTGTGTTTGACATGCTGATAATGTAAATGTGGGACAGTTTATGACTATGCTTGCTTTAAAACTCGCATTTTTACTTTCATTTGGTACTTTTTGTACATGGTCGAATGGACCGATAAGCTTCTGCAAGCTATAAGAAATACTTCAAACCCTGTCTTTGCATTCTGTTATTGATATTGATATTTGTCAGGGTGATTGATTCGATACTTTGTCTGTATTTCTTTATATTACAGCCCAGAGTATTAGGCTACTCTGGGAAATTTTTACAGCACTAAAACTCATAAGGCCAGCTAAAAAAAAACAGGCTTGAGAACGATCTACCCGAGAACCATCCTTATTCAATAACTTTATCCTTGGCAAAATAGATTTCAAGACTTAGTATGACAATGAGTGAGGACGAAACAGAGACGGGGGGCGACACAGTTTATCTGGCACGTCCGGTTGCTGCAGTCACGTGGCTATAATGTCACGTCCCGGAGGTAGCAAAAGATGAGTCTATACCATGAATAATGTTGATGGAGTCAGCCCAAAATTTGTTGGTTACGTTAAGTTTATTCTTGACTGAGAATTTCAAGACGTTTTGTAGCTTCGGCACTGTACCAAGGGCTCCATGAAAAAAGAATATCCTGCGGTAAAGCAAGTACTAGTATATGAAATACATCTGATGGAGAAACCTTTGCAAACGAGCTGCAGATAACGATGACATATAGACAGGTTCCCAAAGACAATATAGTCAAACCTGCCCAAACAAGCACCTGGCCATTACGACCATTCTTTTGACTGTTTATTTACATGACTGTGTTTCTGCCAGCACTTCGGATAAACATGTATCTTACAAACTGACGAATGTATCGAGTCATCCTGGTTTATGTCTGACGTTTAACGAACGCTGCATGAGTAGAAGATGCTGTAATTTTGAAAAGCTTTAAAAAATCCTCATTCATGATAAAACGTAATTTTGCATTCACGGTGGTCAACCAGATATATTTGCAAGAAAACACATTTAATCTTCTTCTAGATACCTGTGCGTACTAGTATATAAAATCCATGTACACTCTATTCAAACCTGTAACAGACCAACAAACATGATCCTTATTTCAAATCAATACCTGAATACCAGAACAAGTAATACTGTACACACCGTAGAGACAGACAGTGCATATCAAATCTTGCAGATGTAGTACGATAAAATTCTTTATCTGCGCTTGTAAGATTTGCTATTTGGGTTCATGAGTTCTCACCGCAAGTCAGTGCAAGCCTGCTAATCTCTATCTAACGCATCGAACTTTTATTCAAAATTATTGGCATGTCTTGCCGTTGTTTAATTTTTTTCTCTTGAGGCGTTCAGAAATAAATGATTGTACATGTACAATCATTTCCCTCTTGCTTCAATGTTTCTATACTGCTATCCAATTCTTTCCCTTTTCTATACTAACACACCGTTTAATCCTTAAACATGTATATATCAGACACTGAGCATAGGGAAACGACTAAAATCCTATTACAGTCGTTACCAGTAACGTTACAATTGAGCAGGTAGATCGAAAATACACTGTCAAGACAGCATAGCAATAGGTCCATGGTTTTGGGTTTTCTCCGACTGGACATTATCACATACTAGTATTTGTGCCTTTAAGTTCGAGAAAACATGAAGGAACGAGAACTATTTCTTCAGACAGTGCTCAACGCTTGTCATAAGTTCGTCAAAGTGCGGCCCCTGCCAAGGGTTCCGCTTGGATTCTTTTGAAAAGTCGATGTACAGGAGCTGTGCGAACGGCATGGCCATGGGGCCCTCTGGCGGCCAGGCCGTTTTCTCCAGCAGGACGGGCACGATTGTCTTCTGCAGGCTGTGCGCAAGCGCGACTTCGTTCCTACAGTTGGCAGACTCAGTGTACTTCGGAGTGACGCAGCTGATGACGACCTAAGGAGGATGGACACATAACATGTCAGCAGAAAAGTATGTAACTAATTTAAGAAGGTTGTGTTAAGGTCAGGCGGGATGTAACGTTAAGGCCTACGTCACATTTCCAAACCGGGGCCTGGCCGGACAGCATTCGGGAACGAAAAGTATGATATAAAAGACAACAAACTACACAAGACGTAAAGAGAATAGTCATGAGTATTAATTGTGAATATTTTTACGTATGCAATTCTGTTTTTCGTTTCCACAAACAGCTCGGCCGGGCCCCGGTTTGGAAATGTGACGCTAGCCTAGCTGGCCTTTTCTGAATGGTTCCTTAATATAGACAAATAACAATTAAGACTCACATCGTGAAAGGTTGCGACTTGTACTAATCCCTATACCTCTAAAGGCACCACTCACGTAATCTCCAGTAAGATTTAGTTTGTTTGTGGCATAAGATAACATTAAAGCTGACCACTGAGTATAGCCGGCCAAAGGGAGTCAGCTGGCCACTGCCCGACTGACTCCCTTTGGTCGGCTATAATCCTTGCCCAGCCTGTATATTACTACTCACTTTGTAAGCTATAGAACATTGAATGTCTAACCTTGGCCTGCCTCATGCCCCTGTCTATGGCGGCGTACAGCTGGTCTCCCCCGCCCATCTCCTTAATGTCCATCCAGCAGCTGTGGCCCTTCTCCTCCAACGTGTCATGGAGCTGGATCACCTAATGTACATAATTATGTAGAATATTAGATGTAACGTGTAATGTTACTCCTTGGCAGCTTTAACGTTCTTCAAAGTAAATCTTCGTCTGCATTTTTTTCACACAAACACTTGTGAGTGCAAGTTCTTGCCCGAGGGCTAATTGCAACATGGAACATACAGAATATATTGTAAACGTACAGAAAATAAAAGACTTTGGTATAGATAACAGTGGTGACAAGTAGTGACAATTGGCTATTCTAGGAATGATATGTACTGCTGAGAGCTACAACCTAAGCATTTTGGGTTTGACTTATTTTCTGGAAGCAGTGGAAGACGAAGTGTCCTACTTTTTCTATAATGAGTGGGTTATGTGACGTTAAGAAGGTTATAGTTTTGTTTTCGTCAGTAAAGGTTTGGAAATTTTTGAGGGTTTTGCCGGCCTCTTCAAATGCCCTCTGCCCTACCGTCCAAGCAGAGGTTGAGTCGCGTAGATATAGTAGTTGTCGGAAAAATTACAGAGCCGCTCCTCTTAAGACCTCTGCTTGGAGAGTACTCTGCCCTACCTGTTTCTGGTGGTCCCACTGGTAGGAAATGAACACTTCCACCGGCCCGAGGTCGCTAACGGAGGTTTTCTTCATCTTCTGGGTCACGTCTTCCTCGGGAGTCGGAGACTTTGCTGTCAATGATGAGACGAACCCCTTCACCTTATCTACATAGAGAAAAACACACATAACGTTAGTTATACCCCTGTCACATTTGGCGAAAATCAATCGGACGACGATTCTGCGGCAATCGCCCGAGCCTCGCTTATAATGATAACTTTATTGCACCGTGACAATTGTACAAGGTACAAAGTATGGCTTATATGTGACAGGGACGGTTTTCAGGTGAAAAACACGCGCAACCCTCTGTCGATCTTAAATATGGCTCGAATATCGATAAATAATGTGACAGGGGTATTACGACTAACTTTCATTCGAACTCAGCCAATTTCTCAACTTCAAACCGGTTATTGATTATTGGGTAGGTCGACTACTCTCTCTTCGCAGCCAGGGGCTGAATTGTGAGGAGGTTACAAAAAGCGGGGCTACATCGCAAGGGTCTGGAGCTGGAGCGCCTGCCATTCGGCGACTCAGGTGACCTCAATACGACTGCTGGTGCTGATATACGTATAAATGATAGGATGCGCAGTTATGCTACGTAACATCAGCTAACTAAGTTTTAGCTTCTTTTTCAATATTGCTGTAAGAAGTCTAGTAGGTCCAAACGGGTAGGTTTACATCGATTTTGCATTGTTACGGACTGAGAGCAAACAACGTCACAGTGTCTTCTTCAATTGGGATAAAAAGATTAGATATTACCTTTAATTCCTGGCTTCTTCTCTTTGCTATCGCCATCTGCGTCTTTCTCTTTCTTCTTTTTCTTGTCAAGAGTTCCTGACTTCTTCACTTCCGTGTGGAACGTGGTCGTACCAACTGTGCAAGGATAAGAAAGTCAGTCCTTTTTATCTACCTCGGTTGTAAGGTTTTTAACACAAAAAAGGCAAATACTGGCGCTCAATCAGTAAGACACTCCCACTTTGACCAATGAAATGATGTACTATAAATCTAAAGCCAACTCAAGGAGGCAGACGACCTTCTGTTGGCCCATGTGCTCTTCTGGGTGTCATCTAGCAGCCATTTGTACGATCTTTGACTACTGCATTGTTTCACGTTCAAAAGGGCCGACAGGATTTTTATTTTTACATGCACAACATGATTTTATTTTACATGCATTATAACTACTGCATTTGTTAAAGTTATAAAGTTACATTGACTATACAAACACAAGAACATCATCATCTACGGAAACCCTTAAACTAAGTGTCCTCTTTATTCCTGTTAGTAGCTTTTGTCCAGAGTGTTACTTGGTTATAGCTAAGGCTTCCTGACCAAAGTCAAAATTTGCTTTCGTCTTATTTCGGTGGTGGTCCTAAACAAAAAGGACATGATTGGTACTTACATCCCATGGTGGGGTCATGTACAAACAAAGATGGGGACGAGGCCCGTCTCGGCTACAGAACGGAAATATGAAAAAAAGTTTGTTGACGTTGCATGAATCATCTAAAATTTCCGGCGGTGGAATTGATATAATCCACAATACAGTCTTAGTTATAGACTAAAACGGTACTGCGATCCATTGGTCAAATAGAATGATTGCTGTGGTGCTAAAAAAAGTCAAATAAGACATAACATTAGTAATGCGCTAATAGGCGAAGACGTAATGTTATTGCTTTTTGATATTTGGATACCTCTGCTGCTATAATTCAAGAAGACATACGAAAAACTACACAAAAAAAACAATTAGGCATGAAACCTTTGAACTCTTGTTTACCAATACCATACCTGCGGGTTGACAGATAGGAAACTGTCAAACATGGGGTCAGAAGCCCGCCCAGCCCGACCCCCACCAGGGATTCCGGTTCCGCTGTCTGGCAAGGAAAGGTACACTTGCAGTGAGAAGGTGTTTATGTGATCGTTAAAAACAATT
Organism: Branchiostoma floridae; assembly: GCF_000003815.2. NCBI lineage: Eukaryota > Metazoa > Chordata > Leptocardii > Amphioxiformes > Branchiostomatidae > Branchiostoma > Branchiostoma floridae. Next base: position 29,248,045 of record NC_049980.1, on the reverse strand, counting down.
GCCCCACACTACTACTACTACTTCTTCTGTCAGTCAGTCTATACCGACTATTACTCTGCCACAGACTTTCGACTCACTGTCCCACAGTAAGTTACTATTCTAAATCAATGTACGTACATTACAGCTTCATACCATAATACGATGTGTTATCATTTTTAATAGATACTAGTAGTACAGTAAAACATCAGATACACATCTATAATCAACATAATAGCAATTCAAACGAACTATATTTGAATAGCATTGTTAGATTAGCCATAAGCGGTAGTTATCACAGGAATGTTTTAGTTAGAAATAAAATGGCTACAATACTCCCAAACTAAATTAGATAGAGAAGTAATGATTGCAAAATATACGAATTAAGGTTTGTCGACACTAACGTATGCTTCACTGTTACATGTAGACATTTGTTATGACCTAATTCTGTTCTTTGCGAATATCATTGACAACGTTGTTACCATTTTAATCATTTTCTCTAGTGTAGTTTCTTTCTTTGCCTTGTACGAGTCGGGCTGAGAGATTGAGACAAATATAAATTTATAACAAACTCCTAAGGTTGGATATGCAGTGGTCACACAGCAAAATATTGACTTTGTCGAGAGCGATACATTCTGCTCTGCACGTCTGGCATGCCAAAAAAGTTGCCTGGCAAGTCTGACATGGCCGCCTAAATACCAGAACAACCATTACCACGGCTGATTAGCATTCATATCTATTGTTAAATCAAAGTGTGAATATCGAACACCTGGATGTCTAAACTATATTTACGCACTGTAGATTTGTATATGTACATTCTAAGTTGTTGTTCAAGATATTTTAAACCTCGAACACCTGGATATCTCACATATATCTATTCATTCATTTACATAGATCTATGTATGTGTATCCCGAGTTGTTGCTCAAGATATTTCAGGTGAACAAACCTTTGGTTTTGACGGTTTTCCCATTTTTGGTCACAGTTGTGGTCGTCGTCCATGTGACGTTCCCCTGTCGAATCATGATGGCGGTGGTGTCTCCTCCACACAGCTGCGTAACAAGTCTGGCGTGCAAAGGAACAAAATCAAGACGCGCCAAAAAGTGCTAACGTTAACTCAAGCAACTTGACATGATTTTGGAAACTATCGAACGTTTCAACTAGCATCCACTTGTTTTCGCCAGTGACACTGAAGTGATCTGGGAGAACTGGTTTTTGTATCCTAACTCGAAATGAAAAAAATGAAAAAGAGCGGAAGACAGTTTTGGCTGTCCAATAGGAAATTGTAAGACGAAGTCAAGCTGAAGAGAATTTGGATTGCAAATGAGTCAATTACCTCCTGTCGTCTCCCTCTCTCTCTCTCTCTTTCTCCCTCTCTCTGTCTTTCTCCCTCTCTCTCTCTCTCTCCCTCCCTCTCTCTCTTTCTCTCCCCCTCTCTCTCTCTTTCTCTCTCCCTCTCTCTCCCTCCCTCTCTCTCTCTCTCTCCCCCCCTCTCTCTCTTTCTCCCTCTCTCTCTCTCTCTCTCTCTCCCTCTCTCTCCCTCTCTCTCTCTCTCTATCTTCCTGACGGAACTACAGGATTCTAAAGACTCTGAACTTGACCTGAACTTGAATTGAGACTTTCTGTCAACATGTCGGGTTCACTGGTTTGAGTAATCAATCTCACACATTGTGGATTTGTGGCATTCTGTAACCCCACAGAAAGTTTACACAGTTCAATAAGTGGACGCCATCCATGCGTTGGCTGTATGAGGACAATCCACTGACAAACTTGAAGAACAGCAGATGACTTTACATCGTTGTCTATACCAACGGCCAGAGCTGATTTTTTGACAATTTGAAAAGGGACCAAAATACGTGACCTGAATGACATCTGTTCGCGGTTTTCTTTTTGCAAACGTCACGCACAGGACAGAAAGCATACAGACGGCTTAATTTGCAGACAAAGACCAGAGCGAACAAAGATGGTTGCCATGGCGGCGGTCACACTACACCTGTACAACTCAATGCTAACTGGCAAGATGATGTATCACCATTCCACGAAGGTGGCAGCATGGAAGACCTAGCACCTCATCTGTGTATGGATGGGGAGGGGGGAGTGTTCTACTGTATCATCATCTATTGACCTGTATCTGTCGAGACAAATTGGCAAGCTAGTACTAGACTAAGTACTATTTCACCTCACATAGCCCTGTCAAGCATTATTTCTTTGTGCTCTTAGATTCAATTCCAGTAACTTCAACGATAAAAGTATCTTAAAAGTCAAACTTCTGCAATACGCTAGACCTCTTGGTTTCCCTAGAGGACCGACAAAAACTATCTCTTGTTCGGCTCCACAGCAATGCCCAGCAAATTTTACTCGACAAAATCTTTGAGATACGCACCCTTGGGAGGAGACCTCCGTAGATTGTTTTTTTAAGAGTAGCACGTCGTGTCCAATTTATGTTTTGTGCCCTGTGTGGTAACTTTTTGTAGGTCAGACTTAATCTGCAAGCTGCAAATGAATTGCAAAGTTTTGTCCGTTTCCAAAATATATGCCGTAGATTTCATAGAAAAATAGCATAAAACAAGCATAACCCACAAAAATTAAGTTGTTTCCGGGACCTTTGGTTAGCTTGGCATCAACAAAAACAATAATCGTATCAATCAACGCATTTGTCCGTAAGCGCCATAATCCTGGATGCAAAGTGACAGAAGAAGAGACAAAGCTGCTTTGTTTCAACACACTTCCATCCCGACACTCGCGATCTCCTGATACGAAGAAAAGTGGATAGTCCAGGTTATAAATAGAATTGTACCAATGTGCACCCTAGCCTGTGTTTACACGATCTCTCGCTGGCTGGGGTTAATGACCCCCTCCCCTAGGGCGGCGGCAATACTATAGGCTAAAACTATAGAGTCGGCCGCTAGGAGCGCGATTTTAGTCAGGCTAATGTGCACCCCAAGGCCACTGATTGAGATCGTATCTAGAAGTAGAGAATGTTTCCAGGGTCAGCTCCTCGGTCGTAGGCCAATGTGACTCCAAGGAACTTTTACATCTCCACCCCGGTTAAGCTAGACCACAGGTTCACAAGTGTCAAAAGTTCTCTGTGGTAAGATTTCCTTGAGGGCATGTTGGACCTTGGGCTGAGGATATGGCCCGTATAGGCCTTGGAAACAGTTTGACATTCAGGCTACGTACACACCTTCGAAAACAAAGCTCAATATTGTGATTGAGCCTGTTGAAAGACACTTCCATAGCGAACTGATTGTGCACTATTCAATGATTCATCTGTTCAGAACAAGGTATAGAACATAAAACTGTAAAACACACGAAACAGGAGACTAATTCATGGATGTTCAAACGCATTTCGACTTCACCTGATGCATAAAATACTCAGTGTGGACGGTACACAAAACAAATACTCTAAACTTATCAAAACCTTCATAAAAACAGCTTCAATCAAGTCGTAGAAAATGGCAAATTGATGACAGAAGTGTCACGCTCAAGTAGACGTGATGATTTTTGCCTGACAGCAGTAAGAGAGATGTTTTTGGTGCTCGCAATGTTGACTTGACGCCAGGGATGCAATAGACCGTAGCGAAGGTCCACAGAGTTCGAGTAGTGTGGCCATCTTGTACGTAAGGCTAGAGAATCTATCAGCATATCGGCAAAATGTGGTCCAAAAGAACAGTTTAACTTTTCCTTCACGAACATTTGGTGAATGAAACTA
>NC_049980.1:29226603-29243846 GCF_000003815.2 Branchiostoma floridae | reverse complement strand
ATTATCAAACGGAAGTTGGGTTCATTCTCGGAAAAGGGAGCGTGCTTCCGGCCCTTGATCGTGCGATTGTACAGGGTCAGTAACCAATATGTTAACCTTCTTGTCGTAGCCAATAGCGGAGTGTAACGTATCACGTTTGTTTGAAGTTCAACCTTTATTTAAATCAATCAATAATTAATTAGCTGGCCGCTACAAACATACTGGTGATATACAATGCAGACGACATGTGCAAACACCTTATCATGCAAGCACTATGTGTGACTCTTGCAGACTACATTAAAGCGTCCAGCAGCCGTGCAAAAACATGTCCAAAACATGTCATGTGCACGCCGATTCCTCACTCTCCACCCCCCTGCATGTCCGCCAACTTGCGCACACCTCTGCACAATGTAATTAGCGCTGTTCGCACGCCATACAAGTACTTGAATAACCTTGAATGTTAACATGACCTGAGCAGATCAACAAGGTATAAAGTTTCACCTATGCAGCGTAACTTCGTCTAAATAAAGCCCCGGTAACGCATCAAAAACCTTTCCCCGACCAGTAGCCAACCAAGCTTGGCGGTAGGTTGAGAGAAGTCTGAGTCGTTTTAGATCACACCTATCTTCCAGCGATAATCATGTCTGAATAATTTCCCATTTCCCAGTAAATGACGCAATCTCTACCAAGCCCCGATCGCGAGTGCTTTCTATATCACTCCTAAACCATCCTGACATCTAACCGCAGACCCCCGAGTCTCTCCCGACTGATTCCCAACCGATTGCCAACCCTTCCATGGATTAAATTAATTGTTTTGATTTTAAAGACGGGTCATTTTCATTTTCTAATAAAAAAACATATTTTCTATATTGTTAACATCACCAGGAGACCAACGTAGAACGGCAATTAGATTCAATACGGTTTCCAGGGTTCTTCTGTGTTTCAGGTTAGTTGCTCGTCGGTTGTGTGAAGGTCGGGAATGGTTGGCACACATTCTGGTAGTAGTAACCATGGTACGATTGGGAATGAGTTAGCAGAGACATGTTTAACGATCGGGGGAGAGTCATGGGAAGCCAATTTGGGACAAGTCGGTAGTAAGGTGAGCAGTGGTTTAACCCGCGTAGCTGGGAATCAAATTTGGCTCTCAGCCACAATGAGAGCATTGCTGACTTGCTCACAACCACCAGCCAAACACTGACTGCCAACCGTCAGTCAACCAAGTCCAGATCCCCTGTGCACAGCCCACCAGTAGCCAATCACACCAACCAGCTGCCCACCACAACCGCCCCTTCCACCCAACTGACTCTCAACCATGGGTCGGATGTGATTGGGAAGCCATGTTCTGCTATATGTAAACTGGGTGACATAATGGGGCCTGAGTCAAACAGGCGTAAACAATGCCTGAGCGTGCGTCGATCTTTTAGTGCATGGCTACCCTCGATGAAAGTATTTCCTCCAGTCTCGACACTACCGTAAACTTTTAAGTTTGTACTTCTAGAATTAGCTAGTAAAACGTGTGGTACCTTCAGTCAGTCATATCATGGAGAGGAAACGTTTTTTCTCTCTGTTTGTTTTCTGTCCTAGGGCCATGTTAGGATTAGAACGTGATTTACAGCTGAACAGGCATTGTTCCAAACTGGTGGAAGAAGTCATAGTTCAAGCAATTCAAGCAATTCATCATCGTCACCTCTCTGCCTCTGGGCCATAGGATTTATGAACCAAAACAAAATCGCAACCACTTGTTCAGGAATACTGGCATGTCATCCACAACGTCGTTAACCCTAATCTTTTTATTATGGGTCTNACGGTTATATTCCTCTCTATTTGTTCCATTTCTACGATTTTCCAGCGATCCGGAGTCTGGTAGTGCTGTTCCCTGGCCGGTGATATTCCTCTCTATTTGGTCCATTTCTACGATTTTCTAGCGATCCGGAGTCTGGTAGAGACTAGCAAACTATGCTTTATTTTATGCCATTGTACATTTTCCAAAATGTCTTGTAGAAATACAATTTTATCTATTTTAAGGGTCCATGTTTTGTACAGTCCACAACAGGAGAATGCAGGAGATGGTCCCACTGGTTCCTGCCCGGCCAGAGTTCCCGGGGTTCGAGGTCGACCCCAGCCGGGTGACGCTTGGCGAGCGGATTGGCAGCGGGGCGTTCGGCCTAGCTTACCGGGCAACCCTGACGACAGATGAGGAGTCGGAGGACGTTGTCGTAAAAACTGTTAAAGGTGTATTCCGATTCTGTCTGAACTAGTGCATATACTAGTATATACTGTAAATGCATTTACGTTCGCGGGGATTTAATTTCGCGGTAGCGGGGAAAAGGACTTTTCGCGGTGGTTTTAATTTCGCGGTAACACCATTCCCTGTACTGTAGTCTCTTACTGAAAAATGTTCGCGGTGGTTTTAAGTTCGCGGTGAAGCGGCCACCGCGAAAACCGCGAACATTAAACCACCGCGAAAGTTTCTGCATTTACAGAAATATGCTCTTAGGTCGAAATGTCAACGACTGACGCTAGATTTCCACCCATTTCTTTTCCCATTTGTAGCCATTTGGGGCACAAGATTTCACAAATTCACGCCATTTCAAATGTTCCTCTCTGACCATCCACAGACAACGCCAGTGAGGAAGACAAGCTGAGTTTCCTGCAGGAAATCCGCGCAGTTGTGGACCTGGGGGTTCAGAAGAACCTGCTGGGTCTGATCGGCTGCTGTACGGTGGTGCGAGACCATCTGTATCTCATCACGGAGTTCATGCCGTACGGAGACCTGAAGGGCTTTCTAAGGAAATGTCAGGTGAGCCACATTGGTGTCGTCTTATGAAAGTAAGTGAGTAAACTGGCTTGTAGACCAAAGGGACGTAAGGTATCTGAGGAACATTCATCAAAATTCAACGGGGTGAACAATCGTGAAATCCAATTGCAAAGGCTTCTAAAAGAACAGAAAGAGAGGGCACTAATTCTAGCACTGATGAAGTGCCCTGTAGATCCGGACGTTGAGAGTGTTTTATGTTTTAAATTTGGGTATTTTGAAAAGATTCCAATTTCTGAATTTCAAATGCTATCAAGTCACTTGAAGTGTGTTTGTACAGGAAGGGATCTCTGACGGTCCTCGAGACGACATCTACAACTTTGAGGTGATGCAAATGTACCAGGTGGGCCGGCAGATCGCTAGAGGCATGGTGAGTACAGTTACCAGGTGTTGAATATTCAGCTGGTGTGCAAATATGCCAGTCCGTTTCTGCAGGTGTTCCGCATCCTTCAGATGCACCAGCTGGGCTGCACACGTGCTTGTTTTTAGAGGTGTTCACAGATGCTTTAAGAGACCTGACAGATCAGTTAAGGCAGTGTGAGTGCAGCGCTATTTCTATTTTGCTTCTGGATAGACGAGGACAATGTGGCACTGCACTCAAGTTTTGTAACTTATATTAACAGTAACTAATATTAACAGTGCCACATACACGGTACAGACAGAAGGTAAAGATAGTCTTTCACTTCCCCGACCGAAGTCGGGTACCAATTTTTACACCTGGGTGAAGTGAGGAAGGTCGTGTAAAGTGCCTTTCCCAAGGGCACATCGTCGGGGGCACGGCGGGAATCGATCTCAGGACCTATAGATTCCGAGCCGAAAGCTCTACCAATTACGCCACACCAGCGCTATTTAAAGATCTATCATGTATGCAGACGTACCAAGAACGGCATATCTACCAGATGCTTCAACAGACGATGCGACGTAGTAGTCTAAGAGTAGTCACAACCTTTGTGTTGATGCTTTGATAAAGTGTCCAGTTTAAACCAAGCTATCTCAAACATTGTGCTTTAATTGTCAATACTCTGATAGTTGATACTCTGATTGTATTGTTACACTCTGTATCTTTTCAAATGTTTGTAGTTAAGAATTGTTGTGAACCTTGTAATATTATCCTAATTGGGCTAAAAGGTTTCGTAATATTGATAAATAAATGAAATGAAATGATGCTTATGTTTCAGGACCACATCGCCCGATCCCGTTACATCCACGGTGACCTGGCCGCCCGGAACGTCCTGGTCGGGGAGAAGCTGACCGTGAAGATTTCCGACTTCGGGCTGGCGGAAGACATCTACAGCCGAGGCTACCGTCGGCAGGACCACCTCCAGAAGGTACCGTGGAAATGGATGGCGCCCGAGCGGCTGCAGGGTGGGGAAGCCTACACCGCACAGAGCGACGTGTGAGTAGTTTTGTTACAACATCCGCAGTGCAACACTGATACTCAAACCCTAACTCTAATACTGCACCGCACAGAGCGACGTGTGAGTAGCTTTGTCACATCCTCAGTGCAACTCTGATACTCAGGCAAACCCTAACTCTAATCTTGCACCACGTAGAGCGATGTATGAGTCAATCTTATATTCTAAGATGGGCAACATGGCAGCGTTTCCGTCTCGCATCAGAATAGAGTTGGACAGATGATGTCTTACATACATTCCATTTCATGTCCTTGTATCAACTCCTCCCAACAGGTGGTCCTTCGGGATCGTGCTGTATGAGATAAGTACGCTAGGGGGCGATCCTTACCCTGACGTGGCAATTGCCCACCTGCAAGAACGCCTACAGACTGGATTCAGGATGTCCAAACCTGAGGGCTGCCCCGCCGGCATGTAAGTTTCAATGTTTCTACACCCTGATAGCTGGCATTAACGTAAAACAACTTTGTTTCATGGAAACATGTAGTAAACGTAGGGCAAAATAGACGTGCACTTCTACCAAGATAAAAACAAAACATCAATAAACACCAAATATGATGAAAATGCATTAGTGGATTTTATGTTATCCTGTTCGCCAGCAACTAGTACTGTTATAACGTTAATTGATGGTCAAAACTGCAACATCATAGGACATTTTCTATCTGATGTGATAGTAGGGATATCGATGTATTTGAATAACAAGGCATGATTATTCAGGAGCTTGTAAGATATAATACTATTCATATAAAATAGAAAAGAAATAAAAATCATCTTTATAAAATTGATGGGGGAGGTGCACTAAATTTCGTTCCGAAAGATTCCCACACACTCTTGCCCCTCTGGGACCGACCTAACGTTAATACCACGCTTCGCAGCGGTGCGGAAGTTTCCAAAGACTACGCAGTTATGGTTATACGTTCCTCTCCTCCTGTTAAATATTGTTAATGATGACATGATCGCTAGATGTTGCTTTCCCCTTGCTCCCCAGGTACGACCTGATGCTGCAGTGCTGGCGCTGGCAGCCGGCTGAGCGGCCGTCCTTCCGCACACTGGAGCTCGACCTGGACAAGCAGCTCGCCTTCTACGGACCCGAGTACGCTACACCAACTCCCTGTACTTGAAATGACCCCTCGTTTCTAAACATAATGGGACAACAGGACGTATAAAATAATTGAAAATAGCTAGTATGTACATGTCGCGATCGATTCAATAAGTGGTTATCACAGAACTCATATGCTAGATATGAAAGTATAAGCTTTGTAGACGATGCTTAAGATGATTCGTTGTTGGATGGACAGGTTCTTGACGGATGAATTGGACGGAAGCTATATATATATATATATATATATATATATATATATATATATATATATATATATATATATATATATACATATATCTAAATATATATATATACATATATCTAAATATATATAGTTATAGTTATAGTTATAGTTATATATGAATTGGACGGAAGCTATATATATATATATAGCTTCCGTCAATAATGTAATGAAACTATGTAAACAGTGTCATTTTATTTTCTATCTTTAAACCATAAGTCTTCTGATGGATAAAACTCTCCCTACTTCACCTGTTTTTATAATCAATGGAACACGATGAAGTACCTGTTTCTTGTCTACTCGGGTGTGGTTACAGTCGAACTCATAAAGTGCAGTGTAAGTGGTATCAAAAGACTATTTTGGCTTAAATGTATGTTCAATCACAACATTGGATACTTGATATCATAAATAGTCGTTGTATTTAGAAATACGTGTTACTATACAATTAAAATAGAATAAATGGCAGTTTCGGATTTCGTTATTCTTTCAAATTACCCTAATCACAGTATCCAATAAGACTTGATATAAATAGTTAGCTTCTACTGTATATGAATATAATCATCTACTTCATGTACAGACATACCCCTCTCCAAGTCATCTGTATCTAAAATATGCAAATGAATGCTAATTTCATTTATGTATGCAGCTTAGGCACGTGTGCACCTCTCCACGTCACCTGTGACTAGAAAACCTCACATGCCGTACTGGAGATACAGAACGCCCCTGTCTCACATAACCATCATCCGATCGTGCTTTCCTTCTGTCAGTCCCCTGTCCGGGGTAACTCAAACTTAAACTCAATCTCGGGTGAAAATGTTTGAACCTTTCCCGCCCACTCTGTGCCGTGTCAAAAGCGTACTCTGAGTCAGAAGGAAGCGAGCTAGCACGTCGAACGCTACTTCCATGTTCTTCACGATTCATCCGAGTCGAGTTCAGTTTGTGAACTCCCTTTTCGCTTTGCTGCAGTAACGACGTGATATCGGACGGGAGGGAGTGTCTACTGTGGCGGGAAAGGCTGTCAGTAGTTCTGACATCTCCAGCTATGGGAGTTAACTCTTCTGGGTATTGAGGGGAGATAGCTTTCCGAGGTGGCATTGTTTTAGGACTGTTCATGTCAAAGTTTTGCAGAGGACTGTTCGTCAGTTTTCTGTACAGGGTCACATCTCTTCTGCCCTGCGATGGCCCACTTGTTAGCGGTGGCCTGCTGTAGCTTAAATCACCGCTTGGTCTTTTCAAGTTGAAGTTTCCAGGGTGAACGCTACCAGTGTACTCTGGCAGTGGACCCAGCCGAGGGCCGGTAGGCTTGCCGTCTGTGTTTCTGTTCCGTACCCGCTGGTCCCCATTAAAAACCGATCCCGTTCTACCGTCCGTTCCGTCTCTTTCAAGCGGACCTAGGTGTAATTGCTGCCCGACGGGCCCCTTCTGTCTCTCCGGTAAATTTGTACCGTCTCCCTCCCATTCTGTTGTGGACACTCTTTCCAATGAAGGTCTTTCTACATCAGATGGCGGGCTGTCTCTATCGTTTTGGTTTTCCGTGGGGTGACCTATTACCATCTGTGGACGCCAAGATGGTGTTGGCAACTCAGATCCGTTTTCGCCACGCGATATTGTGTCATTACCGTGAGTTTGCCCGTGTGGTTCTCCGTCAGTCCGTTCTTTTCCAGCATCTTTGTCCCGCCTTTCTCTGTTTATGATGTCCGTCAGCCATTGGTCTACTTCAGGCAGTTGTTTGTGTTGCTTCACGCCCCCTAGCAGCTTTGGCAGGACGTTGACAGCTCGGAGATACCTGGAAAGACGTCAAAAGTTACAACGTTAGTAGGCAACCGAAGCGCTCATGATCCGAACCATGTATGAACAACAATGTGTACTCCAAATAGTGATTTTGAAGCTTTAATTAAGATGTTTTACTTTGATTTAGTATTACGATAAACGCTACGCAGAGGTAATAACAAATGCAGTTCCATCGGAAGGTTCAGCACCAAGGACAGGGGCGTAGCCGGAAACCAAGTTCATTCCATTAGAGAAACTGGGAAACAAAACAGCCTTTATAAATGTATTTTTCACGTTGAATACTTACGATAGATAGCTGACGTCATCAAGAAGGAATTCGAAGAGAAATAAAGGATAAACACCCAAATGAATAGACAGTAAGAATGGCGTTAGAGCATGGAGACAGTCATAGCGGCGAGCAAATGATAAACACTAAGAGATAGAAATTAAATTTTAAACGAAATAAGCAAAGCGGTTCAAACGTAAACCGAATGAAAAGCATAAGAAGTAATAAGGAGTAGAATAAGAGTTAGATTTTTGTGTGAAAGATATTTCCTGCCCCACGTTTGTATCTGATCATCCAGCCAAATGATAAGGAAGATAGACACTAAGAGATAGAAATACGACTTTAAACGTAAGGAGCAAAGTGGTTCAATCATAAACTTAATGGTATGCGTATACAGATATTCCTGTCTTACGTCTGTATCTGATCGTCCAGCCAGTGCTTATGCCGCAGCCCGTACAGCCAGGGTCCCCGCAGTTTGTCCATCCCCAGCCGGCAGCCCAGCAGCGCACCGGCCACAGCGGTGTTGGTGGCAGCATTGCCTCCCTGCGGTTCAAACATGCACTGAACATCAAGGTTGCAACATTAATGTTCTCAAATCTTTGAGAAAACTGGTCTCAACGAAGCCCAGAAAGGTAGTTGAACATCATCAACCGTACTGAAGTAGTATACTCACTGACTTATCATTTTTTTTAAACTAAAAAAAATTAAGCAGAACACAGTAAAAGCAGTCTGATCTATCTCATTACGTTGTGGTGAAAGTGGGAGGTTCGTTATGAAATTTTGTTGATTAATCTAATAGACCCCCTTCCCATAGTGTATGGCCTTCTTCGGTGAGTATTGACCGTCTATGATAAAATTCTATTTGCTGTCAGCCGTACAGCTTCGGCTATGGCTAAACAGAGTATGACAGTCTCTGCTACATAGGACACATATTTTTCTCTGGATTCGCTTTTAGATCGTCTGCGCTGCGCATCAGTATTGCTTCTCTTGGTTTCAGCTCCCTTGCTCTGTGTCAATATCAAGTTCCACCTTCCACAAATTGATTATGATAAGTAACGAGCTAACCTCCATAGCAATTTTCACGATGGTGTCCCTGAAGCTCCGCTGCCTGAGTGCCCAGAACCCGGCTCCTAACGCCTTGTACGTGTAACCAATTGTGTCCCTCTCGTCCAGTTGGAGCATGCGCAGATCACGCACCTGCATATACCCCATCAGCTCTTGCCTCTGTACACAAAATGAAACGGTCACTGCAAATTTGAGTGCAATTAATTTGTTATGTATAAGGCATAACTTCCATTTATAGCATGAAATAAGTATTGCAGTACAGGGTCAAGATTCAGAAATTCTTTCATTTTTCAAAAATTAATTGAGACTTCTCTTACGGCAAGGAACAATACGCGTATCAAATTGCAGCACACTATTACATCGCTGGAAAATATGTACGTTTGGAATGCATACTTCCTATAATCGATAAAAGGTATCACTTTCTATGCATGTATGTGTGTGTTTATTGGGGGCCGGGGAATGGGCAGCCTGTGTACCATCCGGCGTTCATTACACACTATACACTATATACAGTCTCTTCTTGCTGAATGCTGTGACATTCATTATACACTATATACATTCGCTTTTCTGCTGTTAGAAGCTAACATAGGAGCGAACTACTACCCGGACGTATTGTATATTCATATCCCGTAGTAACTTATTTTCCTACTTAATTTACTACATATTTAAACACCCTGGATGACTAATCTTCACAAACGTGCTACCCGGATGGTACCCAGGCTAGGGAAGGGGATGGTTTTTTTTTACGTACCATCGCATCTCTTCCCGTCGGCAGCTGCGCCTGCGCATGCTCAAAGCTCTCCCGGGCGATGTCCGACACGTCCCGCCACCCCTGCAGCATCAGCGCGATGGCCGTCGTCATGGCAACGCAAGACGCCACACACCTGTCCAAGTAGACGTGGTAGGGTTAAACTATGTTTGCTGTGGCTTGTCACTCATTTGTATTATTTATTTTGACTATTTTTCTGGTGTTGTTAATGTTGTTAATGTTGGATGTATGTTAGAGTTATGACGGTGGAGTGACGCCCACCGAGCCTTACGGCTAATCTGTCTAAAGGTGCCAAAAACACCTACGGATATGGTGTTGCCAGTGTGACACTTGCCACTGAGACCCGTGATTTTTTTTTATGTTAGCTAAAAACGAGCTTTCCTTATCAGCTAGTTTGAAGAAAAGTACACATTCCATTTGTCGTGGTCAGTGAAGTAGCCGTGCAAAGAAATGTGCAAGTTTATACGTAGTTGCTAGAATCTACAACACAACACAACACAACACAAGACAACACAACAAAACAAGTATATAGGGCGTTAACAAAACGCAAAATATATACAACTCATCACAACATAAATAACACAACACATAAACAACACAACACATAAACAACACAACTCAACACAAGAGCAACATAATACAACACAATTTAAGTTTGGTTGAGGTTCCAGTCACAAACGTAGCACCATGAGTTATAACAGTAAAAATGTGACAGTTACGATGCACCACACAGCACATGCGCACACAAAACTACGAAGTCCCTTGTTACCTTGGATCCGCATGCGTGGTGAGGCAGAAAGCTCGAGTGTTGCTGACGACAGTCGGCAGGTCTGTGTAGTTCTGCACACCGAGGATAGAGGTCCTCATGACGGCTCCGTTTGGCGCTGAGGTCCCGCCGCTCTTCTGCCAAACCTGCAGGGCTGCCTGTGGCACAGGGGTTTTCGGCTGATTATTTTATGCTGATCCCCGAATTATGCCATAATGGCTTATGCGATTATGCCATTACATTTATAATGGGGTGAATAGGAAATGGTTTGAGATTTCAGAATTCTATGCAGATCCCCGAACTATGCGATAGGGCGTAATGCAATTAGCTGGATTCCACTGTATAAGGCAGTTCGCTGTTTCAAATGCAAATGCGCTAGCTCGAAGTGAAGGTCCAATTAACTTATAAACAGCTCACGCTTGATATACGTCGATGAAGGTTAGACATTCAGGTAATAAGATACACATGTACGCCAAAAAAAGCAGCTACTCAACCAACTGGATATGATTTTGGAAACGGTCAGACATTTGCGACACCCTCCGATGTCCGATGCCTATCGTCAGTGACACTGTCGAAAGACATCGGATGCTATCTGAAACGCCTGACCGTTTCCAAAACCATATCCAGTTGCCTGAGTAACTGCTTTTTGGTATGCTTGATACATGCACTGGCGTGTTTTGTTTATGTCTCATGGGCCTTCAATGACACATTACCCACAATGCATCCCAACACGCATGCGTAGTCAGCAACTCATGATTAGAACATTAAAAGTGCACAGGTTAGGTGCATCAAATACATGTATATCATAATGTCTTTGGGTGCAGGTAGGTCTAAATGCTGCTGGTACAACACCTGCACTACCCGCGTTGAGACGAAAGAAGCCTGTGTGACCTACGTAATGCGGGTTCTGTATAAAATTCTTCTGTTTCAGGACCCTTTGAGTCGTTTGCTCCAAGACACAGCCGCCCTTGTCACCCAGCTCGGGAAACCCCTCTACCGTCCACTGGTACAATCGCTGGGCAAAATGGCAAATCGTGGACTTGTCCACCTGTAACGAGCAGAGTTAATTTTTTTTTTTACATTTTTATTGGCATCATGTTGTTACTCATATCGGTACTTTGGGGCTACTGTAGAATGTTTATGATAACAAACACCTTAAGTTAAAACCAGAAATTGACAGAAGCTGACATTTCGGTGACCGTCTGTCACCTTCCTTAAGTTAGGGTAATAATGACTGATTCTACTTCACACTACAGCTAGCTGTTGCTGCTGTAGTGTCAGAAATGCGGTTCCAGAAGTATTGTCACATATACAGAGATGTTGCCAAGTATCAATACAAATTTTAAGAATCTAAACATGATGAGCGTTGATTGTTTAGCTTCAGTGTTATGCTCTTATGACACGTGAAATTTGTGAAGTATGTATACAATTGTTTGAAAACTTTGCTGTCAATAATGATGCTTCAAGAAATACATCTCTTATTGCCAAAACAATATGAAGTGAAATGGCATCCATTGTTTATCTAATATACATGAATAAATGGTAATATGTAAATAAATACTGCGTCTTCGGATTGTGTATGACTGACAGCTCACCCTTCCCTTCGCGCTGGTCAGTGTTTGCATGATGAGGATCATCTGATCGCTGTCGTCTGTCCAGTCTCCGACTGTCCAGTTGTCCCTGTGTCCATCCGGTACCTTCATGTGGTATTCCAGGGGGTGGGGGTAGACCTGGAGGGGATAGGGGGGTATGATACTGTAGAAGTGTGTAATATTTAGTTTAAGTCCGCCATGTTCCCATTTGCAGTTGTGACTACAGTTAGGAGGTTCACGATTTCCAGGTACGCATCATGTGTAGTGTCAAAGGTGAAGTACATGGCAACTTACAGGTTTAACCATCCAAAATGGTGACTGTGACGTCACATAGCCATCAGTGCTTGTACGTGCTGAGGCGGACCGTCACATGTAAACACTCTATAACTACGGGACTATCTACCTATCTAGCAAGGGATTGCCTATACTCGAGAAGTCCAAAATATGCAGAACAAGAATCCATGCATATCAAATTAAACATTTACAGATATCTGAGCACAACTTTAAAAAAGAAACACAGTAGAATATAGTCTGGTTAGTCTGTTGTTCATCCCTGTAGATACAAATTTATATAAAAATCTATGTCACGGTAGAGATTACGAGTAGATTATAATTTTACGGTATAGATATCGCCGGTTCTACCCGTAAAAGGTTCCGGTATGAATCTCTATATTAGTAGAGTCTGATCTTATGAATGTATTTGGATTTTAACTGTAAATCATGAACTTCAAGTCGATCCAGTGACGCAAAGTGACAAGAATAACAAAAATTGATCGATTTCTATGGATCTCTATACGGTAATCTACTCGCAATCTCTACCGCGACATAGATATAGATCTACAGGGATGAACCAGACTACCTTACATGTATATTGTGTTTCTTTCTTCAAGTTATGCTTTAGATATCAGCAAATATTTTTCATGGATTCTTGTTCCGCATATGTTTGATTTATCCAAGGAGCTTTTGTACAGGCTTTTATAAAAGCTCATTGATTTATCTATATCTCAATCTCTAGCTTGCGTGTTTGAACTTAGACCTCTCTCTCTACTAACATTAGTTGTTTTATAATTTTTCGTACGTACCGTGAACTTTTGTACTTTGTTCGCTTCTAGTAATCCTGCATGGCAATCTAGTAATATGGCAGGAAATTGGATATAGGAGAATTGTAGATAGTTTATTATGAAAACAAAATTTGTTAGCTATTTGAATTGATATCTTGTAGTTTTGTAAGGTTTTCTGTTAGGGTTGGAAATGCCCCTTGTTCAACTATGTCCAATATCCTACGGTAGCATAAGATAGCATTGAAAAGCTGGCAAAGGAGTGAAGCTGGCTTAGGAGTGTGTTTCGCTACCAGGGAAATGGACACCTCTTGGCTGACTACACTCCTTGGCCAGTTTGGTACTATCTTATGCCATTGTAGGACCTGCTTGGAGATTACTGCGGTGCCGTGTGTTATACAAGAACGTCGTACCTGTGCCGCCTGAGTCCTGGTCATAAACTCGGTCAGCAGCCCGACGGCGTCCCCGATACACTGCCCGTAGACAGTCCCGTACAGCCGGTCCCTCACTACGGCAGCCGCTGCCATGGTGTGTGCTATACCGAGTCTAACACCGCGCTACTGTATGTGCAGGGTTGGAAATGACGGGTGTTTCTATAACGACGCTTCATTAATGATTGACATATCTACAGAACAGTTTGTACCATGTTAATGTTGTCACGGTTTACTTTTGCCCGTTTATTATGTTTGAAGAAGGCTCACAATGGTCGAGCGGCAAGAAAACGATTAGAGAACCGGTGGGGCAAGTTGGGGATTGTGACGATTATCTCTACTTAGTTCGACAAATAAACATATCAAAAACATAGTCGATATCGTATACGTTATTCTGTTGTACTAAAAACGTGATGAACTGCAATAAAATGATACATAAACACCATCGTGGCTTTGATAGTGAAATTATCGGATCACGAAAGCATTACAGTCGTTTCAGGACTTTGGTTATAGTAAACATTTCACGAAAAAATATCTTAATTGCAGAATAAGAATGTTCGGTTTGTGGATAGCCCTTTTAGTGACATTCCACAGTTCGCTGTTGACGTATCAGTCATTTAACGTTACAGTTCTTTCGTTTAAACGTTCACTTGTAAGCTAAAAAAATGGTAGAAGGTGTGTCTTACCTGAAATGACATGAATTCTGGCATTAAGTAACATTTGTAGCACCATTGCGTTCTAATTCACAAACGTAGGTCTAGATATAGCCGTAGACAATGTTTACAGAAGGTTTGAAGAAAACGAGAGCAAATATTCAGCCACGAACAACATTTCAACGTTATGTCGTCTGCAGGTCTGTCAATCATCCGTTCCAACGTGCACGAACCCAACCCGAGTGGTTTCAGGTGTTGCCAGGCGCTGACCAAAGGGCGGTCGTTCTTTTCGTCACGTGACGGCCCCAGGGCGTGTCTGCAAAATGGGTATTACTGTACTAATCTTAATGGTATTAACCTCCTTTGTGTAACTTGTAGCAAACAATTTTCAGTTGTTGGGCGGGACAGTTTTTGCCGACGTTTTGTACTGTCACTGTGATCTTTTTTCTATTAATACCTTCGCAAAGATTATGCTAATTAGTCCGTGGGCCAGAGGAAAAATCAGTACCTCCGGGGTGGCAAATTCTCCTTGTTATTTTTGAATAGTAGAAGGCCTGTGGCATATATTTTGACGTGATAGCCATTCTGGTATGGTAGCTTTCTACCGGCTATCACCCTTCAAACCTATCACCACCTAAATGATCTGGAAATTTCGTGTCTTCAACAAGGGGGAGGGGCAAAAAATTAAACATCAATATTTTTCCACAAAAATTCACAGGCTGGTAGAACCTGCTAAGAGGATCATAAAAATATCAATTGATTTTTGATATTGTGGTTCAGCACGAAATTATGACTGCCTAAAATGATATTTTTTGGTGATTTTCTGGTGAAAAATATATACTTTACTTTCCAATATCGTTCATTTATTCACATTACCTATGGGGCCTTGCCTGATGAGTTAGACTTACCGTACCTATCCTTCTCTGCATATTAAGCTTGAAATGATCGAAATCCATCAATGAAATCCGGAGATATGTGCTTTTTGTACGTCATTTCTTTCAGAATCGTTAGCAAAACTGTTGCTAAGGCCGTTGCTAAGGGTGTACTCAGTCATGTTTCAAGCCAAAACAGCAGAGAGTCAAGTTCTCTGACGCGTGATTTTGCTCCTGTCATCTCGTAAATCATACTTAACTGTGAAAAATATCATAATTGATTGGAAATGTTAATTTGGGCTCTACATGGGGGTTATAAGGATACCTGAAAATGAATTACCTTGATTTCACACATTTTTTTACAAATCTTTTGCTCTTTTTCGTCATTTAGTAGATACCTTACTAAAATTCACAGCGTATATCTAGTATGTCGTACACAATGAAATAGGCTCTGCATGGGGGTTACCAGGGCACCACATATGTGACACCGTTTAAAGGGGCATTCCACTCCAAAAGGGGGTGGTGTTTTCAATTAGATAATGTGTCAATGAATAGTATAATCAGCCGAATTTTGTGGAATTCACCTTGGGATGAATTGCGCGATATGTGTTTTGGAAAACAATATGACACTCAGTAAACCCATGCAGACACTACACATGCATTCCCTATACGCATAGACACTTTGTTTATCGTGCATATTTTCGGAATAAATGAGGATCGCTAAGCACACCGAGAAGGCAAATTGCTCATAATATAGCAAAGAACACATAACAAGACGAGATTTCTTTGCGATCCTGAAATTAGTTTTGTTACCTCACCTAAAAGTTTTGCATTGTATTCAGCCATAGGATTAATTCAATTAGAGGGTACTTGGGGAGTTTGGTAGAAGACTGAATGCTTTTGAGGCACATGAAGCAACTGGGTACTTGATCATATAATGTGAAGACGTATGCATTTATTACTTCCTAAAACTAATATCTATCGGAAAATAACACTCCCGTGTGAAGTAGCTGCAGGACTGTGTCATGCATATTGAAAATTTATCTAGAAACAAGACCACAAAAAAAGGTCAAGAACAGGGCTACTCTGGGATGAACACAAGTATATTGTACTTTTCTTGATCAAGTTCTTTGACACACAATTTTGCTACTCTTATCTTGATAGAACTGTGACAGTCTTTTTCACTTTAATTTGTACATATGAGCACCTTCAAAAATATGATTGTATGAGAAACCAGGCATACTATGCTGAGGTCGGAAGATCGAAGTCGGCCAAATTGAGTAATCCTTTGTGATAGGTATGTGGAACTATGAACAGCCATATGATAAACCCTCGAGTGTTTCCGTTATTGAGGCCTGGGCCGCCCTAAGAGGCCCTTAAAAATCAAACAATTTATTGCCGAAAATTACTAAAATTACGATGGCTACCCTCATAGATCTAAATTAATATAATAAATGAAGATGTGAAGAAGTTTTGTATTTCCACATAGGAAATGGGATCCTTTCTTTTACAGTCCAACAGGTGAGGATAAAGAGGATTTGATTGGATTTGAGAGGATGTAATAGGGGGTTACCTGGTTGACTAAAAGCAGAGTTTTAATCTCTCAGAATTTTAGTCATTTCTAAGGCGTAATACCTCCCATGCTTCCTCTTTACATTGAAGGTAATGCACCTGGTGTATGTATTATTGTTGATGGAAAAAGGAAAATCTACTTAATGAAGAAATATTACTTGTCTTATTGGGCCACACAGAAGACGAGCCAGATCAGGGTATTGGCGGCTTTTGGGGGTTTGGGACCATGATAAATCGGGTACTGAGAGGAGGTAAGTTATGGAGACTTTTGGTATAGCAGTGAAAACCACACATAAACCATCGTGTAAACTTAATATGGTCACAATAATGAGAAGGGCTCTGTATGGACATATAAGATACAGATCTTTTATTTCACAACCCTTGTTTTATTTTCACCCCGTTTCGGTGATCGTCTGTCACAATCCTCAGGGCAATTCTGACTGGTGCACTGTACTGCAGCTATAGTCGTTGCTACTTACAGATGCAAATACATCATTGGAAATCAAGCAAGGACTGTGAAATACAGTAGAAGCCGCTTAATTGCACACCCCATTTGCCAATTAACCGTGTGGTGCAGTGATATGCGAAGTTATCCAACTGGACCGCGTCAGTTCTGGATTTTGGGATTCCGTGCAATTAACAGAAGTGTGCGGTAACACATTGTACGATTAACTGGCTTCTACTGTAGCCTTTATAAATGGTGGGGAAAAGCAGTGTTCCAACTGCTGCAAAATTGATAGCATCAATGAAGACTCACATAAGACAGTATGTTATGAAAAACATGGAGTCTAAACCATTGAAGGCATACAGTCATATGGAGGCATAAGGGCTGTAGAATAGCCCAACAGACAAAACAATTC
>NC_049980.1:29224599-29226132 GCF_000003815.2 Branchiostoma floridae | reverse complement strand
TCCACACTTGATTCAAAATGTCAGTTCATTCCGACCAAGGACGTTATGTTCTTGCATGGCAGGCACTGTGAAATATGTATACACTAACATATTGACTACAGTCATCTTGTTTTAATGTTTGAAGACTTCAATTTTTGCGAACTGGCAAAAACCTAAGGCCTCAAAGCTATTAAAGGCAACTAAAACGTATATCAGACTATTTTCATATGCCCGTTACACACTTGTTCTCATTGAAATATCGAATATGGCATTTTTTTGGTCGAAAAATAAATCGGCTTTATTTTCAGTGAAAACTACGTGGTTGTTCAGGAAAATTCCTCCTTTAACCAAAAATGGCAAGTTGAACTTATTATTTTCGGCCCCATTGGTAATGCATTACAGGGCATGTAACAAACGTTACCGGTAACGTTTGTTAACGGGGCAAGATATAACAGTTACAGCAACATTTCTCACCTTATTGACTACATCATTTAGGTATAAGTGAACGTCCCTCAGAGGAACATTTAAAAAGTGGGCAGCTTTTCTACACCAGGTCAAAAAGAAAGCTTAGACAGCATCGAACAATGGTAAGGTTTGTTACAGTCATTTCTGTACAACATTTTGTTAAGCAAGGTGGGATACAAATGACAGTCAACAACCCTTTCTTGTTTCTTTAAAAAGTCAGAAAAACTGTACAGCGTCACAAAAACGATCATTTCTAGTCTTATACGTGGATAATATAACCGTGTCAACCATCGTACTCGTGGTGGTAACGTTTGTTACAGAATCTGGCGACAGGCATGAACCACCTCACACAGCCTCCAAGATCAGTGACAGGCGATCTGACGTGATCGGTCAGAGGGCCTGGACAGCTAGTTTCACCTACCGAACTATCATTCTGGGAACTGAATTGTTACATTTTTGGCTACTATTTGAATTCTTCGTTTCTTCTCAGGCGACAGTCATATTTTAGGGGGTGAAATCCCACCCGTGGCTATAATAATCTTCTAAGCCATCAACCAATACGAATGTTGTTGTGCATCATTTGTAAAACATTACAGGGGTTGTGGAAAAGTGAAGGAACCAGTAATGTTGTCTATAATTTGCTCCATATCAAGGCGTAAAGTCAGGCGACATCATTTCGACATTTAAATGAGAACGAGCCTACAGGCTCAATGACAAAGAAAATTCCCTTAGGCATTTGAGACCATCCTAGTTCTAGGCACATACACATGTGGAAACTTGTAGGTTGTAAGTTTTGTAATCTTTACAACAGTGTAGAAAAAGGCATCGGTAGTTTTGTATCCAGTGTGTCAAGTTTTACAGGCCTGCCAGAATCTTCAGTTAGCTACGTTTTACACTAGATATTACACTGCTCCATTCTAACGGGTCTCGATACATGAAAATTTTGTTATAGACTTTGTTTTTGGTTTGCCCTTATGTTAACAAATGAATGGTCAGGCATAATAACACACCATTAGACTAAGTGTGTTGCAGTTTGTCCAAACGCAGCAAACCTGCACTGTACCTGATATATAGTCAATGAGGTTATAT
>NC_049980.1:29219451-29222562 GCF_000003815.2 Branchiostoma floridae | reverse complement strand
TTGTTCACGGCTTTAATTGAATCACTATTCTAAATTAGTGTATGTACATTACATGCTTGATTATATCATACGAGGGGCATTCAATAAGTAATGTCCCTGACCCATTTCCCATAGCAGGAGATTAATGAAACTTGACACAGTTATTAGTCTTTCTCTTCATAGGAACCACCCAGAGTTTTGCATTTCTCCCATCATTTGATGTAGCTCTGGACACCGTTCTTGTAGGACATCCCAGGTTGGTCCTCCGACAGATGCCTCATCAATGGCAGAAGAGGGACGACCAGGTCTGGGAGCTGTTTCCACAGACTTCCGGCCTTGTTTGAATTCAGGATGCCAGCGTTTTACAAGGTCATATGATGGGGCATCATCACCATAAGTTTTTTTTTCATTTCATCAAAAGTCCCCTTTAGTGTGCGTCCTTTCAAATACAAAAACCGGATCACTGCGCGACACTCAACTTGCTCCATTTCACACCTGGTCCATTTCACACCTGACTCAGTTCAAACACCAGTAAATCAGTAACCACAATTAGTTCAGAGCTGTTTTTTGCAACATAACCCATAGAGATATGAATCATTACACAGGCAAAATTTCATCTAGATCAGACAACTGGAAGTGGGTCAGGGACATTACTTATTGAATGCCCCTCGTATCACAATAACAACTGGTTATTGGGTAGGCCGACTACTCTCTATTCGCAGCCTGGGGCTGAATTGTGAGGAGGTTACAAAAAGCAAATCGCAAGGGTCTGGAACTGGAGCGCCTGCCATTCGGCGACTCAGGTGACCTCAATACGACTGCAGGTGTTGATACACGTATAAATGATAGGAGGCGCAGTTATAATATCAGCCAACTAAGTTTTAGCTTCTTTTTCAATATTCCTGGAAGAAGTCTGCTAGGTCCATATTTGTAGGTTTGCATCGATTTTGCATGCATTGTTACGGATTGACAGCAAACAACGCCACAGTGTCTTCTTCAATTGGACTCGAATGATGAAATATTACCTTTAATTCCTGGCTTCTTCTCTTCGCCATCGCTATCTGCGTCTTTCTCTTTCTCCTTTTTCTTGTCACGAGTTTCTGTCTCCTTCACTTCCGTGTGGAATGTGGTCGTACCGACTGTGCAAGGATAAGAAAGTCAGTCCTTTTTATCTACCTCGGTTGTAAGGTTTTTGACACCAAAAGGCAAATACTGGCGCTCATTCTGTAAGACACTCCCGCTTTGACCAATGAAATGATGTGCTAAGAATCTAAAGCTAACTCGAGCCGGAGAGCAAGCGACCTTCTGCTGGCCCATGTACTCTTCTGGGTGTGATCTAGCAGGCCATTTGTACGATCTCTGACTACATTGATGGCAAGTTTCAAAGGGCGGACAGGAGTGGTACTTACATCCCATGGGTTCGTGTACAAACAAAGATGGGGACGGGCTTCTTCCAACAGCTAACAGAGATGGAGACGAGGCCCGTATCGGCTACAGGACGGAAATATGAGAAAAAAGTTTATCAACGTTGCATGAATCATCTAAATTTTCCGGCGGTGGAATTCATATAATCCACAATACTGTCTTAGCTACAGACCAGAATGGTACGACGACATTCTATTGATCAAATAGAATTATTGTTGTGGTGCAGAAGAACTCAAAGTAAAACATAACGTTAGTAATGCGCACGCTAATAGGTGAAGACGTAATGACCTTAACCCTATCGATGTTATTGCTTTGATATTTGGATACCCTCTGCTGCTGCCACTGTAACCGTGGCCATTTTAAAGATGTATGGAATTTCTTCTCCGATTTTCATTGCCTGCGTGTGCGAAGGTTGTGCTTTTGTTGTGTTTGATTGTTTATGGTCTTGTGTGTCCCTAGTCATTTGAATACACTGTCAGTAGAGCCGCAGGAAGTGAGTGAGAAATGGTGTCACTACAAAAGTCAGACTTGTGGAAGTGACAGCAAGGAGAGTTCAGAGGTGGTAGAGCTTGTCTTTTATCAGAAATGGAAGAGACTAATCTCCAGGCAGATTCGCCGATGACATAAGATAGTATCAGAGCTGGCCAAGGTCAAAGTGAGTCAGGAAGATCAGTGGCGTGCCCTAGGCCCCGTCACTAATGGATTTTCAAATAAAGTCTCAAAGTCTCAGTCCAATGCCGGGTTGACTCCCTTCGACCGGCTATACTCCTTGGCCAGCTTTGATACTATAGTAATATCATAAGCCAGCGGTAAATATGTCTGATGATTGGGAAGAAACTTCTAATTCACGGTAAACGTAGGCGTGTCTTTTGACTGTGTTTTCTCAGTTATGTACTTTCCATATGCTGGTCACGTTCGTCGAAGAGTGATCGTCGTCGATCAATGATACATGTAATGTTAATCCAAACCTTATTTGCATAATTAATGACCTAAAATGAAAGAAGACATACGAAAAACTCAAAATATTTTAGGCGAGAGATCTTCGAACTCTTGCTTGCCAATAAAGTACCTGAGGTTCGCCAGATAGGAGGCTGTCAAACATGGGGTCAGAAGCTAGCCCAGCTCCCAGCATGGGAGACCGCCTCCCGCCAGCGACTCCGGTTCCGCTATCTGACAAGGAAAGGTACACTTGCAGTGAGGAGGGGTTTATGTGATCGTTAAAACAATTGCCCCACAGTACTACTACTACTACTAATACTACTACTACTACTACTACTACTTCTACTACTACTACTGTCAGTCAGTCTATACAGACTATGACTCTGCCACAGACTATGACTCTGCCCCACAGTAACAGTCACTATTCTAAATTAGTGTATGTACATTACAGCTTGATTATATCATAACGTTATCACAATACAATGTTAAGATATTACAGTAAAACATTAGATACACAATTTTGTTATGATATACATTCTGTTCTTTACGAATACCATTGGCAACATTTGATAATATTCACTTATGTTGTTTCTTTCTTTGTCTTGTACGAGTTTGGCTGAGAAATTGAGACAAATATACCTGAAGTTGGATACGCAGCGGTCACTCGGCAAAAGATTGGCTTTGTCGGTAGCGATACATTCTGCTCTGCACGTCTGGTATGTCTAAATAGTTGCCTGACAAGTCTGATAATGGCCGCCTAAATGACAT
>NC_049980.1:29201286-29210702 GCF_000003815.2 Branchiostoma floridae | reverse complement strand
CGCGTTCTTGTCTTGGAAGACATCACTATTAGAAAAAATCGAGCACACTGTCTGGCGTGGCGTAGCCTTGTGAGGGTTTCGTTTCCCGCGCTACGTTTCGCGACCTATGGATCCGCGTACCCGGATGTACGACCTCCACCAGGGGCAAATCGGAAATTTGCATAGAATCTATCCCGCGTTGCGTTCACACTCGCGATTTGAGACAAGCGGCTTGTTCGCAAGTGTCTCAAACTACCTCGCGGGGAAGGATTGTAAACGAGCCGGATCGGTGTAAATCCAAGCCGCTTGGAGAGTTCACACTCAAGAAAACGATCCGGATCAAGCGGCTTCGACGTTGAAGCCGCTTCATTTTTTTGAGTGTGAACAGGGTCTAAGGCACCGTTGGGTCTGCTTGGAGACTAGTTCGAACCCAGGTTCGGACCAGAAGTTCGAAACAGATTGACTCAAAATCTGATGATTTTTTAAAAGTACTACTTTGTACTAAAACCATCATCATGTCACTTATTATATTGCATCTGACAGTCGGGCCCATTCAGCTTCTTGTACCAAGAAATGAGACCTGTGACACCATGCGAAATGTATGAAAATACGGTCAAAACACAGGGTAGTGTAAGTGGGTAGCTACAACCAGACGGAAACTTCACCACCGTGATTTGCGCATGTTGTCACATAATTTCGGGGCAAAACGTTGCTCCTCAAATTAGCCGAGAAACTTTGGTATCAATTTAAAGGTGAGGAAATTAGCTATCACACGGTGGGGTTAGCTAATGGGATCCAGGTGAATGGTAAAAAAGACAACCACAAATAAACGGACCAAAAATTGCCAATGTTTCGAAAGCTACAGAGTTCGTTGTCATTTTGCAATGCACGAAATATCTACATGGTGGTACTGGGCGAAACCTGTAGATATAAAAAAGTATAAACATTTTGTAGGTCTGAGGTCTCTTTGTTGCACAATCGGCAGTTGTTTACACCCATGCGTCGGGGTCAAACCAGGACAAACTGCGTTCCGGCGTATGACCTGTCGTAGAGAGGGCTGCGCAGAACGGATGCGCATAGAGCTCTGCGTTTCCAGCTTTTTGATTGGAATAAACTCGAGGACTGTCTCGGGTGTACACAGAGGTGAACCAATCAACGCATAGAACACAAAATGGCATTCGGCATGCAGTTTGATATGCGGCAGTAAATCGGCCATGCTTTCGACCAAACAGGCGCTCAAGGAAGAAGTTTCCCGCCATGGAATGAACGAGATCGATAAATTTTCACACAGAAACATTATCTTCAAAAAATTGGACCCTGCAATCTTGCAAATTCAACGGTGAACGAACGTGTTCAAGCTACGCAATACATTTGTATATACCTGTTAAAACGCGAGCAAATATCATTCGGTAAAACTCGCTCAGTGGTATTATACACGCGTTATAATCCAACGCTCAGGGTTCGATTCCGTGGACGGAAATATTTGTAACTTTTTTTTTTGCTGCATTTTCGCGAAAATGTTGACTTTCTTGTTGTTTCTTTTCTTGCGATTTTTGCTTTCTTTTCCCTTCGCCCACATCCTGCATTTTTCAAAAAAATGTTGCCTGTCTAGTTAACAGATACAAATATAACAACGGTTCTGGTGCCGTTCCACAACTTGCACAAAATGTCTCTAAATAGTTAGATCACTCACGACGCATTACATTTAAATGCTGTTACATATATATACCTCTAAACGGAGCGCTCTTGCCCCCCTCCCCCTAAGAACTAAAGCTGTGCAGTACTATGGCAAATACAGAATTTTTTCTTCCTTGTCCTTTGCTAAAAGATAACTAATAGCCACAATATTGTCCTATGTATTTCATCGTCCAAATAAACATCACAACATCTCGGATGCCGTTTAGATTGTATTGAAATCAAATGAATTTATGTCCTACCAACCTCCTTGGTCCTACGAACCACTGATTTCTTTATGATAAAGCTGGAATTGCGCAATGCATCTTGGGAAAAAGCGCCCTCAAGCGATCCATTGCAGCATCTCCGCAGCATAAACTGGACGTGTGCCAAGCTTGCGGACAACTACCACGCAGGCATCCCACCTGAGACCGATAGCAAAGCAAGGCAGCCGTATCGGCTGCCTTGCAAAAAGTGTGGTACCTTCAGTCAGTGGAGGTCGCGACGAAACGTTTTCTCTCTCTGCTTGTTTTCTGTCCCTGTGCCCTGCGCTGTTAGGATTAGGACTTGATTTACAGCTGAACAGGCATTCTTCCAAGCTGGTGGAGGAAGTCATAGTTCAAGCAATTCGTCGTCGTCACCTTTCTGTCTCTGGGCGATAGGATTTATGAACCAAAACAAAATCACAGCCACTTAGCTTGTTCACAATACTCATATGTCATCCACAGTGCCGTTAACCCTAATCTTTTCATCATGGGTCTGTATCATTGTCACGAAACAATTACTGTTAGGACGTACATGAAGCATGGCTGAAAATATGATCATTTGACGACTTTTTAGGGTTCAAATCTTACACAGTTGACGAACATGCAGTTGGACGGAGTCACTAGACGTAATCTCGAAGCAGACGTTTCGGATGGAAGATTGTACCATACATACACATACACACACAGGAATACACAAACACATACACAGGTACACATACGCACACACACACACGCGCGCGCGCATACACGTACACAAACACATACACATATACAGATGGCACACACACATAATACATTACACACAAACACAAACACACAGACACACACACATAACGTTACATACATGCACACGTGTGCATGCATACGTTGGCGAATGTCATTAGCAAGCAGTCGCCAATGCAACGTACTTACATTGAGATTGAGATACCCACTTGAATTTTACTTGAGTAGTTGCTCAGGAAAATACTGCGCGTACAACTGTTCCCTCTTTCGTTTAAATATATACCAACACCTGCGGTCAAACAGTCGGAATTGGCTTTGTTTGAACGTAAAATGCACACACGGCTTGTAAGTCAGTCGTAACTCTCTGCATAACTCCTTTTAGATAAGTTGAAGGGATTCGTGTTATCATTGACATCGACTCCCGAGGAAGAAGTGACGCAGAAGACGCAGAAAATTCCGTTAGCGACCTCGGGCCAGTGGAAGTTAGCCTCCACCAGGCTCAGCGAATCGGTGATCTAATAGTAGAAATTGGACAAATAGAGTCAATAGTACGCTAGGGGAGTCGGCCGGCCAGAGGACTTATTTCCGGGCAATACTTCTAGGCCAATTAACTCCTACTAGGCTTACTTCTATTCCTAACTTCCCCTATTTCTATTCGGCCAGGCGGGAGTCTGGTAGAGACTAAGTGGAAGCGTTCCTGTCCTACCAGTGGGATCACCAGAAACAGAAAAATACAGACGAAAGTTTACTTTGAAAAAAGTCAAAGCTGCCAAGGAGCGCACGAAACCGCACAAGACCACCCGATATTCTAACTAGAGTTCAACGAACCCATCTCTTCGCCAAATAATCATGCCTTTATTTCAGACTTTAAGGTCTTATTCATGTATTACTAAATAGCAAATGACTACATGAACTGTGTTCCTCACAAACACACAAATATTACCAAAAACCAGACTGTGACCTGACAGATGACATGGTAGCATCCCTGGTCAATCAGAATTTCATGCTTGTCAAAGACTTTGTCCCCAGTGTAAGGGCGTAAGGCTGCTCCAGCAAAACATCTGTATAACAGCTGTGTCCACAGATATAGGTCAAAATGAGATATATAGGCACAGTTTATTTCTATTAATAAGTTTTGCTGCAGTACCTTAGGAACCCGCTAGGGGGCCCACTATCATAATCTATCTTCGTTTTCCTGACCCCTACCCACCTACCAAATATTATCAGGATTTTTTCAAGGCTTCTCGAGTTATGCATTCCACAAACAAACGGACGCACACACTCGGCCCGCTACCGCCCTAACGGAAAATGCTACGTCAACTATTTTCGAACACACAACCTTCCTTTCCGCAACCGCTACTTAAATACTAAATATCTTGAAAATCCATACACAGCTTCTTGAGTTATATGCTGTTGGCATGGATTCATGAACTTTCCTCATTAATTATGCAAATTAGCTACTGATTTGCATAATTAGTATTACATTGTATAAGTCATCACTCATTCTATCTACATACCGAAAATCCTGATGATCCGTTTACACGTTCTCGAGTTATTCTCGTCCAAAGTTTGAACGGAAATCGGTGCCTGCAGTTCCCAAAAAGCCGCTAGGGGGTCCAAACTCACAGCACTTACTCTCTGTTCCAAGGACTATCTACCACTAAAAAATCATGACCATAGCATGTCCAGAACACGAAGTGTCAAAATTAAAAGTTTTGCTGCAGTACCTTAGGCAGCCACTAGGGTGCCCATTATCGAACTTGACCTTCGTTTTCCTAACCCCCATCCACCTAACAAATATAATCAGGATCCATTCAAGGGTTCTCGAGTTATCTTGCATACAGACAAACGCACTTAAATACAAATCCCGCTACAGCACCGTAGGTAAGAGCCAGGTAAACCATTTTCGCACTTGACCTTCCTCTCCAAAACCGCTACACACCTACCAAGTTTCGTGAAAATCGCCCAGCTAGATTTTGACTTATGCTGCCCAAAACAAATCGCAAAAAACATACCAAGCTCGCTGCAGTACCGTAGGAAAACGCCAGGTAAACCATTTTCAAACTTGGCATTCCTTTCGACAACCGCTACACACCTACCAAAAATCACAAAGTTCCATCCACAATTTCTCGAGTTGTATGCTGTTGACCTACATACAGACCCAAGTCGACAAAAACATACTCTTCTTGGCGAAGAGAAATATCTACAATAGGTGATCCAGCTCCATGACATGTTGGAGGAGATGGGCCACAGCTGCTGGATGGACATTAAGGAGATGGGGGTGGCGGGGTGGGGGGGGACGGGGGTGACCAGCTGTGCGCCGCCATAGACAGGGGCATGAGCTAAGGTTAGACTTTTAAGATTCTATATTCTAGAAATGCCTCTAAAGTCATAAGAACTAGGTAATATCGCTCTCCTACTTACTTTAACATCTTCTTGATCTGGTTTTTCATTCTTTCTTCTTCTCTGTATCATAAACGATTCAGATAAGAAAAGCCAACTTACATCCCACCTTGAGGTTTTGAAAACCATTTCAATTTCTAGGGAGTTACATACTTTTCTCTTAAGTCTGCTGACGCCATTATCCATGTGTTCTCCTTAGGTCGTCATCAGCTGCGTCACTCCGAAGTACAAGGAGTCTGCCAACTGTAGGAACGAAGTCGCGCTTGCGCACAGCCTGAAGAAGACTATCGTGCCCGTCCTGCTGGAGAAAACTGCCTGGCCGCCAGAGGGCCCCATGGCCATGCCGTTCGCACAGCTCCTGTACATCGACTTTTCAAAAGAATCCAAGCGGCACCCTTGGCAGGGGCCGCACTTTGACGAACTTATCATGGAGAAGCGTTTAGCAGAGTCTGGAGGGATAGTTTCGGTTATGAACGACATTTAATGCACAAACATACGATTAGCGATGATCAGTCAGAGAAAAATGCAAACCATCGTAAAGCTATCGTGCTCAGCTACCAGGGAAGTTTCGACGTGACTTAGAATTGATGCACCGGTTATAACTTTGGATTTTTAGTCGTTTCCACATTCTTCGTGTCTTTTATATCTATTACAGGGACTAAAAGGTGACAGCTCGTGTTAGTGTAGAAGATAATAGTATAAAGAAATAAAACGAAGGGCGAAAGATTACGCATTTTTTTATTTCCAGAATGGATATTTATTTCCAGAATTTTCTAACCAACATTCATAATGATAATAAGGGTTTACGTGCGAAAAACAAACTCCGAACGTACAGACTACTGAAATCCACATACAACGAAGAGCAGTATTTGAAAATTACAAACATTCGGCATAGAACTACCATTGCTAAACTAAGAATCAGTTGCCACCGACTGCGAATTGAATCAGGAAGGCACAACCGCACTCCTCTAGAACAAAGAGTCTGCCAATTTTGTACCTCAAACATGGTAGAAGATGAAAAACACTTCACTGTTGATTGCGATATGTATGCGAATGATAGAAATACTTTATTTAGTTATATAGAAAGTAGATTCCCCCATTTTAGACACATGAGTAGCACTGACAAGTTTATATTTCTCATGCGTTTTGACAAACCGACAATAGCGAAACCCATACAGTCCTACATTTTCACTATTACCAAGAAGCGAGAAGAAGCCGAACTTTTGTGTTAGGCTAGATTTGTGACACTTTTATATGTATATATCCTGACTTGTTGTGACCTGTACTTAGCTCGGTTGGGCAAAATTGTACAATAAAGGTCTTCATTCATTCATTCATATATTACGTTTGAGAAAGACAGAGAGAGAGAGAGAGAGAGAGAGAGAGAGAGAGGGAGAAAGAATGTTGTAGAAAATAGATAGAAGTCAGTAATTAGCAGGCTGTTTTCAGCTTGCGGTGGTGAGAACGGAACTTGCAACCGTCAATATCAAATCTTCCAGAATACAAACGCAAAAGAATGAATTTTATCATAGAATAGATACGTTATTTGATATTCACAAGCTGTCTGAAGACTATATGTATACCTAGGATGTGTACTATTAGTGTTACTTGCTCACTTGCGATAGCATCCCGGTATTACGCAATAAAGATTCAATGGCTGCTTCAGGTTTGTTTGTTTCTGACAGGTTTGTTATGAGTACACGGTCAGCCTATAGGCAAGGCATGCTGTGTCCGTTAAGTTGCGCAATGTTATCATTGGCAAGGCAGAAGTTTTCTTTTCTAGACCCACGAAGTTAATTTTAAAAACATTTTTACGGATAGAAAATTGAATAGGGTCGTCGACGTCAACGACTCGCCAAAAGTGACCCTCGTTACCAAGGCCGTTTGTGGATGGTCTCGGTGGTTTTCCCGTGTGTGGTGTGTGCATCGCACGACTGGCGCTGGGTGGGCCGGGTACCAATCACACCCAGCGGTGCGGCGGCAGGTATGTGGCGTCAAGCCGTGCAGCAGGTGCCTGACCCTTTCTAAATCTTTCCGGGCCAGTAGCGCGGGTGTCCACGGACTAACGCACCGAAGGGCCTTTCAAAGTAGGAGGTGAGAGAGAGAAATGGAGCATCCAGTGTGTTCATAGATACGCCAGCTCGTCTTTCACACAACGGGAATGATTCGTTCACTCATACCGCGGCTGGGATCGGCAGTTTGAAAAACTCGGCTTCATGTTTGACATGTAGAACACAAGAGTGGGCACATAATCTCTGGATATTAAAGAAATACAGGTGAGTATGTCATTTACCTTGTCTTGATATACACTTGTTAACCACAGGTTATAACATATCTCATGTATCTAGAAGAAAATCAGATATATTCCTACAAATGTGTCTGGTAGACCGCAGTGGATACAACATTGCGTTTTATCATTATCGTGGAAGATGATTTTAAAAGAGCTATATTCATTTTGTTGAGCGCCGATGTAACGTTACTTTTTAAAGTTATAAAGGCCTTTATTCAAGTAGCGTTTGTTTCTGACACAAACTAGAAAAATCATTGTTGCTTGGCGGATTAGATACATTGTTGCTGACACAGGTATTTGATATCTGAAGCATTGGACAGAGATGTGGACATTCATGACAAAAATGACTTTTTGCAGTCTTTCCTTTCTGTATACATTTCTGAACATTTAACGAACATAGCTAACGGACGCTACGACTAACCCGCCAAATTATGTATTGTCCTGTGAATGTGTCAATATGTCTGCAACTCGTTTGTGTTTTGTATCGCGATTCCATTTACTCGTTTAGCAAGGAACTTTTCATGTCGACCTTGATACAGTGTTGAAATGTCTTTTGCAAAGGATGACGGGCTTGTATGAAGGGGGGTCTTGTGGGGCTACAAAATTGACCATCGGGATCTCAGTTTCGAGGTTGAATGTCTTAAAAGTTCGTATTCCTCTATCTACTCTATCTACAGGTCCGGTTTCGAGCATGGGGGCCTTTCTGTTAGCTACCATCCTGCTGCTGGGTATGTACATATGGACATTATCCTAGTCATGGCTCGTATGTGGTAATATTAATGTAATGGTAAAACAATATAGAAACGGAATGAGCGATATGTAGTATGTACATTGTAGCAAATAGCGTTTACTCAAGCAGTTAGATATGATTTTAGAAACAATAGACGTTTAGGATAGCATCAACTATCTTTCGTTAGTGACACATCATATCCTGTTGCTTGAGAGTAATTGCTACTTGGCATACCCTTTTACGTGGATGTCCTAATCTTCATTGACGAATATGTACACATTTACTATCATTTAATTTACCCAGGAACCTCGTATAGGTTACTAAAGAGTACAACGTACTGGGAAATCTCTGTAAATTTGTTGACACAAGTTTTAAAAAGAGAGAAGAGACTCTCTGTAGATTTTAGACGATTTATAAAATGTAACCTTTTTACGAGTATAATTAGTTATCTAAGTCAATGCATTTAGCCCATGTTGGGCAGAAATATGCAATAAAGATCATTGTCATTGTCATATAAAATATTTGTCAAAAAATATATGACTGTTGGCTGGACAGAAAGGGGAAAAAGGAACCAAAAGCAGAAAGGGAACAGAAACAAACAGAAGGGGAAACAAAATAAAGGGAGTCTGAGTCTGTTGTTCGTGAAGCAAATGATGTAACGTTATCGTTAGGCTGTAATGTGCATGTGCGTAGTTGATGACATGCACACGCATTAACGCATCTTGTACATATGTTGTTACCGTAAAAAGTTCGAGCTTTTTGTGTGACCCATGCATATGTACATCAGGGAGTATTTCTTGCCACAGTTATTTCTTCGTACTTAGCGATATTTGTTCACAGTGTGCGAACAAATATCGCCAACGCAACAAGCAAACAGTCATTTACATAACGTTAACATTTCTTTTCTATTGCATAATAAAGTCGGCTCCTCGATGGGCCAAGACTGTGCTGACGACAACGGCGGCTGTGCTGGCTGGGCGGCAGATGGAGAATGTGACCTCAACCCCGGGTACATGCTGACCAACTGTAGACTGAGCTGTGGGGAATGTACCACAGGTAACATCACTGAGATTTACGTGTGCACACACACACACACACAAACAAACAAACAAACAAACAACCAAACAAACACACAGGCACGATTGAAAGACACGGTGCGAAATATGCATGACAATCAGATCAAAACATCACAACATCAGTGGCTTATATTATGAGAGGTGAGGGGGGGGGAGAAAGATTCGGTTATAAAAAACAATTGTAGCACGAATGGCTGAATTGTGGTTTCTTACAATTGGCAAAATGATTAACGTTTTAGCAGTGTCAGTGTGGCATAACGAATTACCATATACTT
>NC_049980.1:29115993-29201186 GCF_000003815.2 Branchiostoma floridae | reverse complement strand
CCGAGTTTTCTTACATGTTGGGAATTTTGTGGTCTTATATGTCACAGTTGTACGTATTGCGCAATATCTGAATTATAACAAATCGGAGAAAATAACAAAACAGTACCGCAGTGAACGAACGCAGCAATGCCGCAAGCGTGCCGCACGTCAAGTGAGAGGGGGCCTTAAGCTGCTAAACCACGCGACTTCATTTAGCAGCTTTACACAGTAGGGCAGAGGGATGTTCTTTGACCGAGCAGTCCTAAATCGGAACTATTAAGTTTATCACTGATCATACTACTACTCCTATACGTTGTGGTGCGGTGTTAAGGTGCGGAGGATACTCTTTTCAGAGATAAAGAAGACACGTTTTGTGTATTTTGTTGTATACTTTTACGTATTACGCAATATCTACATTATTAAAAAAAATCGACGAAAATAACAAAACAGTGCCGCAGTGAACGAACCCCGCAGTGCCGCATCGGTGCCCCAAGTGCAATGAGATACCACCTTAACTTACGAGTAAGGTGTACTCTCACTACACTCGCGTCAAGCTTGCGTAGCTACGGGGTTCGTTCATTGTGTCACTGTTGTGTCATTTTCGCCGATTTACTGCTGCGCTCACACTGACGTGCGTCACTGTTGCGTTTCTAGACTAAATGAACAGGTTATTGGAAATGGCAGCATTGACAATTTATGAAAAATCACTGTATAATGATGAAAATGTCTCAAAATGAGATTTATAATGAAATAATTTTCCTTGTGGTGATGAATGATATGTTACATATGTTATATGATTGAAAAAGACTTTTACAGTAAAAGAAGTGACCTAAATGAACGGACACGAACCGAATACCAGATCTGATTCGATCGATTATGTGTTTTGCACCAAGTATGTGTAATGATGTATGTTTATAGGTTTATTGATCAATTTTCAAATTTCACAAATGAAAAGTTTCATTTTTCACGTTTTTTTGCGACGCGGAGTGTTTTCACTGTCGGCGGATAGATTGCCAAACTATTAATGTCTAAGTCTATCTTACTTGTAAAAAAGGAGAAAAAAACCATGGCTTATGAAGCCAAATGCCTGCAAGTTTGGTGTTCTATCGGTGGCAGGCTACCAGCGATGATTACATTGCTTGTAACGCAAACTCAAAAGTAAACGTTATCATTAACGTTAATCCCACACAATTATCCGACATATATATGATTTCTTTTTCAACGATACGACACGATACGATGGTTTATTGCACAACAATTACATCAGTAACAATGTATGGCAATGTACATATAACAAAAGGTATGGTCTGATACTACACATATATGGTATATTGCAACAATTTCGGCTAATACAGTACTAGTGGAATCTACGATAGGTATTAACTATGTACGATTATGGCCCAAGACTGTGCTGACGACAACGCCGACTGTCCTGGCTGGGCGGCAGATGGAGAATGTGACAACAACCCCGGGTACATGCTGACCAACTGTAGACTGAGCTGTGGGGAATGTACCACAGGTAACATCACTGGGATTTACGTGTGCACACAGACAAACAGACAAGCACACTGGCACGATTGAAAGACACGGTGCAAAATATGACAATCAGATCAAAACATTGCTACATAAGTGGCTTCATCATGAAAGAGACAAAGAGAGATCGAGCTTTACACAGTAGGGCACAGTGAGTTTATCGCTGATCGTACTTCTACTCCTATATCTTCTGATGCTGTGTAACGCCGAGTGGGGATATGTTTATAAGCTATAGACTCATTAGAGATTTTTGCCTTCCCCCCTGTTAGGTCTGGACGCAGTGATCCTGGGAGCGCCAACCACTGCAGCACCGATCCCAACGTCTTACCCGGGAGTGCCCTGCGTAGACGAAGATCAAAACTGCGCAGGGTGGGCAGCGGAGGGACAGTGCCAAACCAACCGGTACAGAATGTACAGAACGTGCCGTGCTACGTGCGGGATCTGCGGTCAGTCCCATTCTTCAAACTGTTATTTCTGTTCATTCATGTCTCTGTCAGTGTATGAAACCTTAGCTATAGATATGCTATGTGTTAGTCCAGGAGTTTAAAGCCAATATATAGTTTTTGCTTTTAAGAATTGTTTTGAGAAAGACGTTGTCAGAGTTGACCCGCGCGCGTTTTTAAGTATTCGACAGCAGTAGACGCCGAGCGTACATGTAAGTATACATCGCTTAAGCACAAGATAATGTTACTCAAGCAACTGGATATACATGTGCACACTCGATCAACTGATCGGTATTGCTGGTTGCTCTAGTTATTATGCTATGGTCACATTTCCAAACCGAACCAGGCCGGGCTGTTTGCTTAAACGAAAAAAAAATGTATACCTAGAACTATACACAAATCTGTCTTCTTCTCGTCTTCCGTTAGTCCCCACGATCACCATGTTGATCATTATGGCATGTACACAAATTTTGATCCACTCGCACTGGGAAGGACTCCTACTTTTTTCGATAAGTGCCGTGGTTGTTTTAAGCTCAAGGTGTGGCTCTCCCCAAACACGGGACGGCCCTAGCCGGAGATAGGTACTCACTTTTCACCTGAGTGAAGTGAGGAAAGTCGTGGAAAGTGCCTTTCTCACGTTGTCCGTGATTTTCTTTTTACTTTTTGTGAATTTTTTGTTTGTTTTAAGTATCATATATTTCCTTCCCGAAAACTACCCGGCCTGACCCCGGTTTGGAAATGGGATCCTTGCATAACTGCCATTTTGCATACCCTATTAGGGTAACATCGCGTTTCCACGGATGGGTCCGGCCGGGACGTTTTGGGGAACGAAAAAAGTACGATAAAAACAAAAACATAAAACGGACCAAAAATAATTCAACAGCATGCCTTGTGCATATTTAATTATTTGTTTCCCCAAACATGCAGCCCGGGCCCCGGACATGAAATGTGACGTAGCCCTTATCTGGATAGCCAACCTTCCTCAGCGTAAGCCACTTGTATCGCCTCAGTCATTAGAATTTGTCTGTCTGCAAGTGTTATGAATTAAACTCCAACCCAAATCTTCTTGTCCTTCCAGACGGCTCCGTCGTTTGTGAAGACATGTCGCCCTTCTGCCCGCTTTGGGCAAGCTACGGACGGTGTGGGTCGGGTTCGGATGGAGATTGGATGCTGAACACTTGTCCATTAAGCTGCGGGCTTTGTGGTAAGAGTTAAACCTCCACGGGGTACGAATATTAAAATTCCGCAAAAAAGTCCGCATACAATTGGCCAGAAGAGTAGCATTCCTCTCCGCTGCGATTCAAACCCTTTGGTAGAAAAACTTCTATGGTAAATCATTCTCCCCCTATGCTAGCGTAGTCGGAAGTGTGAACGAGCTTATTGTGCGAGCAGCCTGAGGTGAGCCTAATGATTCAGTAGCCTGGAGGCCCGACTGTTTCCAGTGCCTATATAGGACAGCTCCTCGACTTCATGGTCAGCCTGCCCCTCAGGAAATTTTGCTTCCTAAGTTATACCCTGAGGTGGCAAAATTTCTCTAGGAGTGTGCTGAGTAGTTGTATATGCACGGCCCAGCGCCCAGGCTGACGATTCAGGTACACGTATCAAAAAAATGCAGAAACTTTCCAGGCTACTGAATCAGAATCGTCTGCTCACTTCTGGCTGCTCGCACAATAAGCTCGTTCACACTTCCGACTACGCATGCGCGGCGACGAAAATTGTGAGAAATATGTCAAAGGTAAAACCCCCTAAAACATAAACAATAAACATGCCTGGACATTGTTATGTAAATCGAGACTAGAATTCTTAACAAGTCTTACTGGCCTTTTACACACCTGCTTACTCGGAACCGGGAAAGAGGTAATTTCCATATGACGGACGGCAGCTTCATCGCATGTGTTATGACGATGTTATGGTATTATATTTCCCTTGAAAAAATGTGGTGTCGATCCAGCAAAAAGGTTGTTGTGCCGACATTTTCCATCATGGTGGTCCGCCACGAATGAGTCTGAACACCATGTACGTGAGTCTGAACGCCATGTACATGAGTCTGAACTCTGAACGCCATGTACATGAGTCTGAACACCATGTACATGAGTGACCATGAGTCTGAACGCCATGTACGTGAGTCTGAACGCCATGTACGTGAGTCTGATTGCCATGTACATGAGTCTGAACGCCATGTACGTGAGTCTGAACGCCATGTACGTGAGTCTGAACGCCATGTACGTGAGTCTGAACGCCATGTACGTGAGTCTGAACGCCATGTACATGAGTCTGAACGCCATGTACGTGAGTCTGAACGCCATGTACATGAGTCTGAACGCCATGTACGTGAGTCTGAACACCATGTACATGAGTCTGAACGCCATGTACATGAGTCTGAACACCATGTACATGAGTCTGAATGCCATGTACATGAGTCTGAACGCCATGTACGTGAGTCTGAACGCCATGTACGTGTGTTTCAGAGTTTGACTGCTGGAGCTCTCCGTGCCAAAACGGAGGAACCTGTAATGAACTGTACGGGCCAGACGGCTACAGCTGCTCTTGTGGGTATTATCCAGAACTTTACACTGGGAGGAACTGCGAAACAAGTAAGAACTTTTGTAACTGCTTTAACCGATAAATCGAAATGAATGTGTTTCTGGCTGACATGTTGCCTGTGGCAGTCTGTCGACTGAAGTTCTCTCAGTCCGAATACGGAAAAGCAGCGAAATGAATTGTGGGTAATATGTCAATGGCGAAGGCCCACTAATCATGTTCAATAATGCTTCGTTTTAATCTTATCATTCATCAATAATGTATGTTTTTTATGTTTTATACATCTCGGATTAATTTGATAGGTCATGTTAGATATATTCGGTGGAGACTTGGCATCACATTTGATCCTGTAGTCGTGCACATGAAAATGAAAAAAAAAAGAATTATGCAAACTGAAAATTTGGCACCGACATGTCACAAATATGTCAAGCGTACAGAATCTACCACATACATGTATATACATTTGTGATTTCCTCTTTTGTCATTCCTATATCTTTCGCGGTTCAATTCATGGGCTGATTTGTGATGGTTGTACCGTTCATGATATACAATCAAACCTGCCCAAGACGCCCGGGCAAAAGCGGTCGATTTGATCAGGTGGTCGGTTAGAAGAGTATCGACTTACAACATGTCCGATGCATACTTCAAATGGTTTCCGTTGTGTTAAATAGCAAATAGCAAGCACACGCACCTGCATCCGCCGCCTTTATATTGAACATCGAAATTGTAGTCAAAATCCAACGCAAACTAGCCGAATTCGGCACAAAATCGCGCTAGTTATCATTGAAAATCGATGACACCTCAAGATTTGAAAATGACGCGGTCAATATGGGCAGGGATTTGGTCCCAATTTTTGGCGGTCGCGTTGGCCATGTGGTCGTTGTGAAGAGATCGCTTAATGCTTACGTCAATGGGGAAAATTTTCGGGACTGGGAAAGATCGGTCGTAACGGCCAGGTGGTCGCTAAGAAGAGGTGGTCGCTTGGGCAGGTTTGACTGTACTACTTTTCTTGGTTCCAGATATCGACGACTGCCAGAACACACCTTTCGGGTCCAACACGCCTTGCTATAACGGCGGGACGTGTGTGGACGGGCTGGACAGCTACAGCTGCCTGTGTCCACCGGGAACATACGGGAGACTTTGCGGTTAGTCAGCCACATTCACAATATAGAATGAATGGAGACCTTGGTTGTACATATACACCTACTGGCTTAAAGTTAGATTGTTTCTTTCATTTACACCTCAATAAGTGTTGTGTAACAGCAAGACAAAACAAGTCTGCCTGTACAAATATTTGAAGACGAAACCAAAGTCATGATCTGTGTTCTCCTGTGTGATTGACAAATCAGTCGTGTGAAAAGATCTAGACTGCCCATGATTACAAGGACTCCACGTTGTTGTATGTGCCCTGCAGACAGTGACTGTGTGGTGGGTGACGGGTCCAACTATCGGGGAGACATCAGGATCGCCTCCGACGGCTGGTGGTGCGGGTACTGGTTCCAAGAAGGTAGCGAAGAAGGCTACAGCCCTGAGACCTTCCCCGATGCCGGGCTGGACAGGAACTACTGCAGAAACCCGGACGGTTCCGCCGAGGGACCGTTCTGCATCACTAAACTTCCTGGAGCAAAAACCGCATGTGAAGTGGCGACTTGCGGTAAGACGTTTGAACTTTATTTCAGTCTGTGAGGCCTTCCATAGACCACATGTCTCTCTCCTCGATCAGAAACACTCTTATCACCTCGTTTGTCGAATTCGTAAATCGATGACAGTGGAAGGAACAGAACAGCTCCCTCAGTTGACAAATCTGATCAGTCCTGTTAGGCCCAATATTGCTGGATATAGGTGTAACATGGATCATTGATTTGTCCTGTACATGTACGCATTTATTAGCTTTAAGGAGAAAGCATATGGAGTAAAACCGTTTAGCAACATTGTCTTTCCAGTTTCATGAAACAAGTTTTTTTCTATCAGCATAAGTTCGTTCTTAACATAATTTACTTTTCGATTACTATAGCCCGCGAAGAGGCAGCGTGAAATATTTCTATGTCTATAAACAATTCGCTCCTTCCTTGCTTAGCTTATCAAATTATACTGAGGTTTTAGCGACGATGAAAACATGTATAATTGTTTTCAGATTGCTACGTGGACGGTACCACCTCATACCGGGGCCAGGTGAACGTCACAGGGACAGGTCAGCAATGCCTGGACTGGGCAGACGAAATGGTCCAGCGTTCCTTGGGCTATATGGGCCTATCGGAAGCTCAGATTGCCGCTGCCGGGCTGGATGGGAACTATTGCCGAGACCCGACGGGGAGCGGCACGCTGGAGTGCTTCGTAGCCCCCGGCGGTGGATTGTTTGGGATAGTGCTTCAGGAAGCCTGCAGAATCGACGAATGTTGTGAGTACAGCCCACGCATCTTGTAATGCATACACTTGTTTGCATGTCTATGATAGAGATAGAGATGGGTATAATAGGTTTGATCCGTTCCTGCGATGTTGCTATCTCACTAGTCTTCTCTCGCCCGTGAATGATGCGATACGAATTTGTTCAACATTATTTCTATCAGAATTAAGGCAATGATTTTGAACAACAGCCTTGGCTCAAAGGATATAGGCAATGCTATCCGCGAACATGACAATCTTTTCTAGTGAACCACACCCAAAGATTCCAGGAGCTTGTCCCGGAATTCTGAATCTTCTCGAAAGACGTTGAAAGAAGAAGGAACATGGAATGCAAAATTTTCACATCGGCAAAACTACCGAGGTCACGGGTAAATTTCTCATCACTCGGTATCCAGTGATGAAGGTCGCGTCGTCGCTGGCTTACCAGTGGGGAATATTTATCGTCACTAGTTTTCCAGTGATGAGCAAATTTTCACTGGTTTACCGGAATCAGCACTGGAAACCGAGTGGTGAGAGTACCGTACTGGCAAACCAGTGACGACAAATATTGGGTAAATTCACATCGAAACGTTGGGTAAAGGTGCCAGTTGTTAAACAGACAAGGACTTTGCACTTTTTCAGCCACCCAGTACTACGTTCCCACCCCGGTGACCTGCTACAGCTGCGCGGCTGACGAGGACTGTGACCAGGACCAGGACGATCTCGTGACCGGTGGCGGTCAGTCTCGCGAGACTCTGTGCGAGAACGGTGCATGCTGGGTAAGTGTGACGTGCAATGATGACGTATTCAGACAACTGCGTTGATAAGACCCCCTTTCCACTAGACGGCGACCTAAATAGAATATATATCCTTCGCCTTCATACTGCAAATATCATACAAAATGTAAAAGTGTGACCGAGAAGACAACAAAACGCACAAAGTGTAAAAAGATTCGTTTCTTTTCTACACCATTCGTCGAGCGACCTGTCAAATCTTGGGTCGCAGAGAGGGAGCGCGATGAGAGCACCGTCCTAGTGGAAATGGGGTATAAGAATTTGTAACCTTTCCATTTTGCTTGACAGGACGCCGTGTCTGACTATCATGTTTTTGCCCAACTCTTATCTTCTCGCATACTGTTTTTGTTTTTGACTATCCAGATCAGCTGGAAGACCTCCACGGACGGGAAGTATGGTGGCCACATCCGTTCTTGCCAACATGAGGACCTCGTGTGCACTCAGGAGTACATGCAAGAAACCTGCACCGAGGACGGCAACACAAAGGTAGGAATGTAAAGTAACATCTCCACATTTCCACAAAGGGGTCGGGCCGGACAGCTTTGCTACGATATAAAAAGCAACAAAACATAAAACGGACCAAAAATAATTCAACAGCATGCCTTGAGCATATTTATCAGTATAAACTGAGCCTATTTATCAGCATAACAGTTTTTGTTTCCGCAAAAAGCCCGGCCGGGCCCCGGGTAGGAAATGTGACGAAGGCCTTAGCCACTACTTAGTTCTAGAGTAAACTACGAATAGATTTTAAAGTGTGCAATGACTCTCTAAATGAGGGTGTAAACCGCCCAGTGTGTACATTGAAATTCCATGTTAAACACATTATCATACAAGTGTTCTGTTTTGTTGAACCAGGAGTGTCTGAAGTGCTGTCAGGCGGACCGGTGTAACGGCGAACTGCTGCAGGGAAGTATCAGCGCAGGCGCAAGGGCGTCCATACCAAATATGGTCATGTTGCTCGCGTTTCTCGCAGCAATGTTCTGCTCAAGATCATGAATCGTTTGCGACAACTTTTGTGGTGTTTTGGTTCCTTTTAGTATTGTTTTCACAGAGAAGAGCCAGTATTTATGGTCGCTTGCTTCGACGTATAAGCTACTAGCGTGGGGTCCTTATCATGATTGTGTGTGGGAGGGCAACTTGTGAACGTGTTTACATACACAACCGTTTTGTCATTTCTTTCACATTGTGATGTATTGAAATGAAATAAATGATATTATGATTGTCATAATGGTTTCCTACGTGCAAAATTATATTTCTAATATAAGCTATTTCAAAGAGGAATGATTCTGTACATATGTTTGAGAGTTTATTGCATTGTCTACAACTCCTGTCTGTGATGCAGTCAGTATAAATCTTTCAATACAATGTCTGAATTATAAACTGTTGGGTGTTTTTATTTTGACTTTGTCAGTAGATTAGACCATCAAACCACATTACATCAGGTCACGTATTATCTAGCAATGCACGTAGTCTACCAAACCTTGAATAACATCTTTCCATACACACACTGCATGAGGAACTGGAAACCAACAGCTTGTCCCATTGCCG
Source organism: Branchiostoma floridae (assembly GCF_000003815.2). NCBI lineage: Eukaryota > Metazoa > Chordata > Leptocardii > Amphioxiformes > Branchiostomatidae > Branchiostoma > Branchiostoma floridae. Next base: position 29,191,966 of record NC_049980.1, on the reverse strand, counting down.
TAGTAGTAGTAGTAGTGCACAGTGTTTTACTACTACAGTACTAGTGAGCATGAATACTGTGCAGCTGCAATCAGTCTTCAATTCTCCACTAACATCGACTATCATAATTCCACCAGGCGCCATAATACCGCCACCTAAAAAGAAAAGTTAGTATAGAGGTCTTCCCAAGATTGTCTTGAACACCGAATGTTAAATATCCCAAATGTAATACAATTTAGATATTTAGGTGTTGAAGACAATCTTGAGAAGGCCTCTATAACAACGTTTTTTTTAGGTGGCGGTATAATGGCACCTGGTGAAATTATGCGAAAGTATGTTACATCTTGTACACTGCGTGTCTCCTTATGCCCAGATCACATTTCCAAACCGGGACCCGACTGGGCAACTTTCGGGAACGAAAAATATTATATGAAAGACGCCAAAATACACAAAACGTTAAAGGGAGGTTTTGAGCATGATTTGTGTTTATTTCTAGGTATACATCTTTATTTTCATTTTTATTTTCCTAAAAAGCCCGGCCGTGACTTAGTTTGGAAATGTGATCCTACGAGGGGCGTGCAATAAGTAATGTCCCTGACCCACTTCCAGTCGTTTGATCTAAATGAAATTTTGTATGTGTAATGATTAATATCTCTATGGATTATGTTGCAAAAAACAGTTCTGAACTAATTGTGGTTTCTGATTTACTGGTGTTTGAATTGAGTCAGGTGCGAAATGGACCAGGTGTGAAATGGAGCCAGTTGAGTGTCGCGCAGTGATCCGGTTTTTGTATTTAAAGGACGCACACCAAAGAAGACTTTTGATGAAATGAAAGAAACTTATGGTGATGATGCCCCATCATATGACCTTGTAAAACGCTGGCATCCTGAATTCAAACGTGACCGGAAGTCTGTGGAAACAGCTCCCAGACCTGGTCGTCCCTCTTCTGCCATTGATGAGGCATCTGTTGGAGGACCAACCTGGGGTGTCCTACAAAAACGGTGTCCAGATCTGCATCAAACGATGGGAGAAATGCATAACTCTGGGTGATTCCTATGAAGAGAATGACTAATATCTGTGTCAAGTTTCATTAATCTCCTGCTATGGGAAATGGGTCAGGGATATTGCTTTTTGCACGCCCCTCGTAGCATTTAATCCCTTTGCATGTTATCTTTCCGACCGCAGCAGTCCAAGTTCTCCGTCTTTGAGGTCTAATTGGTCCTGAGAAAGCTCAGTATAGTAGGTTCTTGCAGTGTCTGCCTTTTCTGGAGTTGAAGGCACTATTGGTGAAGTCTGCGGTGCAGGTGTATCGGTCGGCGTCCCTTTTGGCTTAGGTCCCATTTCGGAAACGGGGCCTGGCCGGGATGTTTGCAGAAACGAAAAATAATAGCGTTTACCAAGGAATATACACAATTTATGCTCTCATCTATTTTTTTACGTTCCGTGTGTTTTATTGCATTTTTTACGTTCTGTGTGTTTTGTTGCCCGGGTTGGGAATTGGAACCCATGCCTTTGCCCTGCATGGTGTCTCACAATGAAGAACGGGAGGCTCTCAGCAAATTACTGCCTGAGCCGTTTGTCCGGCGACACGATGCCATCTTTCTAGCACCCAAACGTAAAAGACCGTAAAGCAAACTGAAATAAACCGTGACACAATACGCTAATGCACTTTCTAAGTAAGGTTTTAAGATCTTCCACGCCTTCATACACCATTAGTCTGTAAATACTGTCGGTATGGTGAGCTAATAGACCGTTATTTTTCACATGGTACTGCTGTCACAATATTTGTCTACACGAATATGTAGAATTCAAGGCTGTATTGAAAATATTGTCGGTATTTCGGTATTTGAACGCCTATGTCGAACGCCCTTTGTAAAGATGACACAAGGATGATGTGAGTTGTGAAGACGGCGATGGGCACGAGGGAACGCTAACACCTCTCATTTACCTTCGTGTTGACGGAGAAGTTAATTTTGAACGTCCTTTGTAAAGATAATACATGGACGTCATTTGTAAAGATAATACATGTATAATGTGAGTTTTGGAGGCCATGCACTTGTTGTTAGCCTTAGTGTTGATGTAGAAACAAAATCGTTCCTTTCTGAACCATGTGATCAGTGACTTGGATACTTTATTCAGCCTTATTAGGACAATAACATTGGTTAGACCCACAAATAACATTGGTTAGACCTTTGTGGTCTCAATCCACTTGTTCTGTTTGTCGCAAAATTCTTCTTTACGACTAATTTCAGCTAAAAGTCAGGAGCATTCCTAAGTGATGAGAAGAAACATATATCTATACCGACCTGACCTTACTCTACGTAAGCCTATCTAGGTAGCTTGCCGGCCTTTCTGTCTAAGTGCCTAGGCCCTTGCTCTTATTCATAATGTTCCTCCATCTTGCTCTGTCCTAACTCCTAAGTAATAATATAAGTACCAAGCCATAGTTCATGAAGAGTGTTTATTCTTCTAAGACTTCTTATTCATTAATGACAGTATCCCAAAACTGCAGCCTTAAATGCCTTAGTATTCACACAAACACAACCAAAGTTATGAACATCAAACATTTACAATATCTTTTTGGCACGATCCCAGATTGGTTTGAAAAAATATAAGAACGTTGCTTAATTTGCAGACATCTCTCATATTGCTGCGTACAAGTCCACTTTATATTTCGTCCTGGATTGATTTACGTATTGGACATTTATTTGCCTTTTTATCTCACAGATTGTGACTTCGTCTACAAAAGTCAACCTCAAACTCTCTCTTAGAACATTAATAAGGGAATGGGCACCATACAATAGCAAAAAGCTATTAGAGCCACACAAAGTTTACTCGCAGAAGTATGGATATTCTTTGCAAAATAAAGTGCATACTTGAATGCATTTAGTATATAGTGATATATGTATACAATTGTGAAACAACCTTCACAAACTGTTTTAAATTTAAACAAATTTAAACAAATCAAATCAAATCAAACCTCTTACATATTAAAATATGTAAGAGGTTTGATTTGATTTGATTTGTTTGATTTATTCGGCCGTATACAGCCAGGGCCACCCACCTAACCGGAGGCTATTATCATATGTAAAAGATCAGAGGGCTTCCACAGGTGACGACCTGACTTGCACGATGTTGGTCCGGCTGGTGGACAGGTTCTTCTTTGTCCGCTTCATGATGAACTTGGCGGGTCTGAGCAGCAGGTAGTAGGCGAACTCCGTGATGCTGACCACACTGGCGCCGATACACAGGCCCAGACATCCGCCCAGGATACCTGCAGGTAAACATCAATCAATCAATCAATCAATCAATCAATCAATCAATCCGTCCATCAATCAATCAACCAATCGATCAATCAATCGATCGATCGATCGATCGATCGATCGATCGATCGATCGATCGACCGATCAATCAATCAATCAACGAACCAACCAACCAATCAACCAACCAACCAATCAATCAATCAATCAATCAATCAGTCAATAGATTAATATCGATCAATATTGCCACGAGTTGTCCTCTAGCAAGTCTATTCTTTACTTTGAAACCACACGTTATTTAAAACAACCACTGGACCAGTGTGGTGAAAAACGTACCGTACAGCAAACTGTATCTCTTATGTTATATACTTTGTCTGACCCTTGCCCCTTCTCTCATGACCTCAATGACAAGCGGCCTGCATGCTGATTTGAGCTTTCATGAATAAACAAAGGTTCAAATAAACAGACAAACTTAACATGAACAACAAGCTAATTATCTTTTTTTGACTGTTTTTAGTCGTTGCCCTGATCTAAGTACGTTGTGCTAAAAGGTAAGCACGTTTCAACAAAAATGCTTACTCAGTAAACCCTCCACGGACGTCTTCCTCTTCTGCTCAATCTTCTGAAAGTTCAGCTGTTTGTAGTACACGTCAAACACCACCCAGTTCTCTCTGAACAGTGGAAAAAAAATACATTAAATTCTTCAAACCCTTCACAAGCAAATCTGATACCTAAAATCACGTCTTAGACGCAGGTTAAAGGAATAATTTTTCTGGCATAGAAATATGACTTTATAAAACACTTGAAAGGACGCTAAGATTAACTTCTTCGACATTTTTCCAATAGGAAAAGCAACGCTCAATACCCATTGTCTAGCCCCTATTGTGTAGTCAAAAGCACAATGTAATAGGATGTCGAAATAATGGACCATTTCACTTATCGCCTAAGCATGTTTTGTTGTCTTTTCAGTCACACCTTTATATTTTGTATGATATTCCCGGTACGAAATCGAAGGTTACACATGCACGTCCGTTTTGGATCGCAGTGAGAGCACTACGCGATTGCAGTCTGGTGGAAAGGCTAACAACACGTATATTGATATTGATATTGCTTCTCCAAGCAGCAGGTGGGTCGCGGAGATAGTAGAAGTCGGGATTTTTACTAACTCGCTTCCCGAGGCGAGCCAGTAAAAATCCCGACTACTACTATGAGAGTACTATATTGATAGACTCACTTCAGATAGTCCTGAGAGAGGTCCGGATAATCCCTGGTGAGTTTCTCGCTCGCCTTGGGGTTTGGCCAGCCTGCGTAGGACACGGTGGTGTCGTACTCCACTATCTCACAGGGAGTCGGGCAGTAGCACGGCAGCTGTCCCGTCTGGACGCGCTCTGGGGGTGGAGAATGGGTCAAACGTCGGAATTCTCTTATTTCAGCTTTCGGCCAACAAGTACAGTTTAACAATGTAAGGCTACATTATAACAGTGGTATTTCAACTCGGTATATTGTATGTACTTACGGTAGACTGAGTTGACGCAGTCAGCAATTTGCTGTGGAGAACAGATCTGCGGATCGCTTTCAAGCTGCACGCTTCCTTTGGAGGAAAAAAAGAAGAAAAAAAACAACAGAAAAACACGTCACTTTGCGGTATTCTACAAACAATCAATAATGAAGTAACCATAGATATTGAGTCATTGACGGGTTAGAAATATTCCATCAAAGATCAAAGTGAATAATTTGCTAGTAGAACGGCGCCCCTTGTCACAATGTCGCTGGCCTTACCTATGAGCTCCAGCGCAGTGCAGCCACACTCGTCCTGCACATGGTGCGCCTTGCACTCCAGCATGCAGGCCGAGAACGTGTACGTGTCGTAATGGTCCAGCTGCACGTGCTCACAGATGCCCCACGGGTGGATCTCGTTCACGTACTGGGGAAAGACGTACACAAGCTTTATTGACACAATAAAAGTACAGTGCCTTTTGCAAAAGGTCTTCTACAACTGTAATGCAAGCAAACAAGTGAATACAAATGAATTAACCTTCGTACAAGTGTATGCATAAATCAAAATAAAGAAACAGACAGACGGGTAGACACACAGACAGACAGACAGACAGAAAGACAAACAGGTATACAGTCAGACAGACAGACAGATAGGCATGCAGGCAGACAGACAGGCAGACAGGAAGGCACACTGACAGACAGACAGGCAGAAGGACAGACAGGCAGATTGATAGACAGACAGACATGCATGCAGGCAGACAGGCAGACAGACAGGTATAGACAGACAAAAAGACAGACAGACCGACAGACAGGCAGACAGAAGGACAGACATTCAGATAGATAGACAGACAGACATGCATGCAGTCAGACACACAGACAAACCGTCTACAGACAGATATACAACAGCTAATGCCTTAGGCACTTTGTAAGTTGGAAGCCTTACCGTGACCTGTGAGATGCCGACGTACGCGTGGTTGCCCGGCCCTACCGCTATCCCCTGTGTCTGCAGCTCGGGAGGCTCGTATTTGGGATGGACGTGCAGCTTCAGCCCCACATCGCTGTTCCCGCCGGCCTCCAGGTCCTCCGTGTACATGTCCTGGGCAGAAGAACAACAGAACACAACAGATCTAGATTTTGTAAAAAAAAATTGTGTACCTCATACATTTTTCATAACTTTACTATTAAGAATAAAATTGTGTTTATTCGACGTTAAGATTTTCATAATGAAATTCTTAATTGCACGTCAATTGGACCCCACTTTTCCTCTGACAGGCTTCCAAAGGCGTGGTAATCTTAAAATCAACGCAGTCACTCGTGACATAATGATCTAGATATTTCAATCTCAAGAGAATATTTGTCTTTTCCTCTGTGCAAAATTTCAACTGATGCTAGTACAAATCAGTGTACAAAACATCTTGCATTACTTTTTTACTCACTTTTTTTACTAACTCATTCATCTATGGATGTACTACCTTTCGTCTATGGGTGTACTACCTTTCGTCTATGGGTGTGCTACCTTCAAGTCGAGTCGTCTATGGGTGTGCTACCTTTCCTCTATGGGTGTACTGCCCTGTATCTATGGGTGTACTGCCCTGTATCTATGGGTGTACTACCCTGTATCTATGGGTCCTGCCCTGTATCTATGGGTGTACTACCTTTCATCTATGGACGTACAACCTTTTATCTACGGATGTACTACCTTTCATCTATGGGTGTACTACCTTTCATCTATGGGTGTACTACCTTTCATCTATGGGTGTACTACCTTTCATCTATGGGTGTACTACCTTTCATCTATGGGTGTACTACCTTTCATCTATGGGTGTACTACCTTTCATCTATGGACGTACAACCTTTCATCTACGGATGTACTACCTCTCGTCTATGGGTGTACTATATTTTATCTATGAGTGTACAACATTCATCTATATATAGGTGTACTACCGTCCGTCTATGTTTTTTTAAAAACCTTTTTGACGTCCACAACGATGTGCAGGCCGTTGCCCGCTCCCGGGATGGTCTGCACGAGGTTCTGGTCTGACGCTGCGTTGAAGATGTAGCAGTTCCCGAACGTCGTGTACACTTTGGTGAAGTTCTACAGGGCAACATGCCATCACATGATTAGTCTTCATAGATCTGTGTAGAAATTCGATTTATATGACGTAACGTTGTATCTTTTTAGAGTAGAGTTCTTCTGGCGCAGGTAGGAACGTACGCGTCCTGTTCCAATTTGTTTCAATTTTCGTTCATTGCCATTGCGATCACCGTCTAGTTGAAAAGGGACGTATGAAATAAAGAATGAACTGAAAAAAACAAGCAAACAAATAAATACTATATAGGCAAATAAATAGATAAAGAGTAGTTGTAACCTCTGCGTAGCATCTCTCGCCCTTCCAGGTGCAGTCCATCAGCGAGTCTGCGTCCAGACGGAACCCGGCGAAATCGGTGATGCTCATCAGGCTCAAACTAGAAATGGGAACAGATTTTTTTGTGTTATGGACAGAGAAGTACTGTGTCAAGGGCACTGTAGGGAAAAACCATCATTTCCTTCCACCACCCTTTACCTCTCCAACTGATATTAGGTAACTAACCACCTGGATGGAGTGAGGAAAGTCGTGTAAATTGACTTTAGGCAATTGCATAAGATCGGTGGCATGACAAGTTTCGAACCCAGGACCTCACTTGTCTTTTATACCCCCTTTCCACCATTTTTCCTACAACGACTGTTAGTGCGCCGTATATCATAATAGCTCCCAGACTGCGCTCGTTACCTGTACAGGGAGTCGTTGGTGCTTGCTTGGGGTATGTCACCTCCGGTGCTCGGCAGGAAGGCGTTCCCGATGATCGGACTCAGGTAGTCGATGGCATCGAAGTTTTGGCTGACCTCACTTCTTTTCTCGTACCTGGGATGTGGATATAATATCAGTCATGATCACTACGCTTCAAGCAAGATATGATGCATGCAGCAAGTATCATAAAACAATACAGCACAGGACAAGGCAACACAGAGCAACAAAAACAAGCAGACAAACAAAAATACAACACAACAAGCTTCAAGAAACTCGCGCCCTAGCTCTCGGGTACCACATGATATCGCTCTCGATGCAAAAACACTATACCATACCCGTACCATACCACGCCGCACTACGCCCCAAGCAGATCGAGGTTCGGCTCAGGATGTTTTTGATGTGTTTTCTATTTTGAATTGTTTCTTCATGTCCGTCGGCCTAATCTGTTTGGTGGACATAAAAAAAGTGCAAAATAGACAAAGTGCATAAAACACGTCAAAAACAACCGGTGCTGAACCTCCTGGCTTGGAGAGTGCACTGCACCCGTGGCAGCACTGTACAGCACACACCATACTAGCCTCTACCAGGGTCCACAGGTCGCTTGAAAAATAGTACTAGTAGAAATTGGGCAAATAAGACAGAAAACAGGCCAGATCTAAGGTCGCAAACTGTACTCCTCGGCCATCTACTAGTAACTCCTCTGGGTTTTATTTGGTCAATTTCTGCTATTTTTTCCAGCGACCTGTGGAGCATGAAAGAGCCTAACACCATACGACAACCCGGTAGGGTGATTTAAGAAGGGAACGGTACGGCGATGTAACCATTATTTTTGACCTACTTGTTGAAGTTGCACAGAGTGACGGCTGGAAACTCCAGACTCTCGGAAAACTCCAGCTTCACGTCTGTGATGGTCTCCCAGTTGAAGTAGGAGATGAACCTTAGTGTGATACCGTGGGATAATGCCAACTGGCGTTAATGAATGAATGAATGAATGAAGACCTTTATTGTACATTTTTGTCAACCGACAAAGAATATGAATATATTGGTAAAAGTATCGTAGTCTAGCATATACGGTAAGTTTGTCTTCTTCTGGTAATGATGGGAATACATGATTGTATGAGTTTAGCTATAACTGGGAGGAATATAGATTTGTCAGTGATACTCATATGTATATAATCCCTAAATGTTGCTAAATCGCAAATTGTTGCTACATACGTTATAGAATATATTACTCACAGAACTACGGTTTTGATGCATAGATAAAAGTACCGTAGTCTAGCATACAAGTTTGTCCTCTTCTGGTAATGATGATGTATGAGTTGAGCTATAGCTGGTTTGTCACAACCCATGAGGAATATAGATTCTGCAGTGCTACTCATATGTATATAATCTTTAAATGTTGCTAAATCACAAATTGTTGCTACTTACTTTATAAAATATATTACTCACAGAACTACGGTTTTGATGCATGAATAAACAGTGATTTTGATATTTATCTATCGGATCTACTTGATATGATACGGGTCAAGCTGTTCTCAGCTCGAACATGGATGAGAAGTGTTTATTTTGAAGGCACTTACGTTTGGATACGATACTGTACGGTACGGTAACGGGGAGGAAACGAGGTAGGCCGAGGAAGACGTGGCTCGACAACATAAAGGTCTGGACTGGCCTAAGCACTGAACAGCTCATCAGAGGGGCAGAGGACAGAACGAAATGGGAAAAACCGCTGCTGGATGTCGTGGAGCCCCTATGACCACTGTGGTTATGGGCCGTAAGTGAGTGAGTGAGAGTGAGTGCTTACGTTTGGGTGATGAGGTAAGCTGCGTATCCGAAAGCAACGAGGAAGAACACAGTCCACATGAGCCGTGCTGGGAGGTTTGGCGCGTCCGCAATCTGGCAAAGGTACAGGAACATGAATTTACATCAAAATGTAACGTTAAGCGGTAGTGCTCGCGTATATAATGTTGATAACTAGGATATATGTTCATAGAAGTGTGTCCAAAGAGGACACAAGTATGCAATGAAGACTCCTAGGCCGGCTACACTCCTTTGCCAGCTTTTGCACACTATCTCATGCAACCGTATGATCTGCCTGGAGATTACGTGACAGTTATCTTAGTCATTCTACCACAATTCATTCTTCAGCAATCTCTGGCGGCGCCTCTGTACATAGCTATAATATTTGTAGGATGTTTTAAAATGCTGTCTTGTACATATTATATGTTTTCACATTTGTCTTTGTTTCAAATGGGCCGGTGAGTGCCTGAAATAAAGAAATAGATAAATAGATATCTAAAAAATAGTTACCTTTCCCAGCCCGTGCATGGTCGTGCCTGAGGCAAACTCGTACTCCGGAGACTTCGGCTCCTCCTCCTTCTTGTCATCCTGGCTACTGGCCGCCGGCTGAACGAACAAAAATCGGCCATCAAACAAGTTGAAGTCTAGTACATCAAGAATTGAACAATGATTGAATAATAGCGGTATGTTTAGGTCTACGTCACATTTTTAAACCGGGACCCGACTAGGCAACTTTCGGGAACTAAAAGTATGATAAACAAGAAGTAAAGATAATAGTCGGGGATTATTTGGGTATATTTTGACGTATACATTTCTATTTTTCGTTTCCACAGACAGCCCGGCTGGGCAGTTTGGAAGTATGACGTCAGCCTTCCTGAGTGAGACTGTCAACTACTGATGAACTACTAGTACTTGCCAAACACTTACAACGAATGTAGCTTCCAGCTCTTGCGTTAGCTACTGAAGTTTAGGATTTAAAACAAACGAATCTATTGTATTCAATAACTATATGTATATGTATTATCTTTCCACTTTCCCACTTTCCACTGACGGCGGCGATCGCTTTTTATCACTGAGCGACCGAAGATTCAACAGCTTTACACAACGAATTTCATAGACCAATATTTTTCTTACGTTTTGTGTGTTTTGTTTTCTTTGGATTTACAATTTTACATCTTGCCTCATGTTTCAGCGCTGAAATAAAAGGTTACAAAAATCCAAGTTTTGTCGCTGTACAGTCACAGCTCGATCACCGTCTCGTGGAATGTTCTCCTGAACCATACTGACTCCTGTAGACCCAAAGCGGCATTAGAAGGTCGACCAAGAAACACACAGACCTCCTTGGGATACGGCTTGAAGCCGGTGGCGGTCTCATAATCCGGCAAGTCTTCAACATAGTCAGGCTGTGACGAGCACCCGGGTTTATCCATCTAAAGAAAAAAAAGTTGTTCAATGAATAAACGAACGAAAAAAAAAACAAATTTGAACCCCCAGCCAGGAAACAAAAATCTATTAGCGGCAAGAGCAAAGAGAATTGTGAATACTTTTGTTTTATCAAGGCTTGTTTGAAATTTGTCGATTTAGAGCGTATTCTTCGGCATGTGTAAGGTTGCCCTACTTCGCTTGTTTCTGTGCAATTCTATCTCTCAACACGACAGCTGAGTGCTTTCTAAATTATGTGACGTTATTTTCAGATTGACCGACTTCGAAAGTTGAAAGGAGTAAAGGCGTTTATGGACGTCCTTGACGAAAGGATCATTCGTTGAACACCCTTTGGTCCCACAAAACCTGACACTAGTCTGTTACGAAGGATGGATACTGCTGTCACAACAGTTTAGCCGGTTCAACAACAATACCACCGGCTTGTCTGAGTGGGGCCGTTACGGGAGGTTGCCGTGAATACGACACACACACACAGAAGCAGTCATCCGCCGCTAGATGCACAAGAAACCTTACCCTGGCCTGGCCTGGCAGCCGCTCTTCCATCCTGATGGCCAAGAATACCTGCCATGGTGGTAAGCTGCCTAAAGCAGGTATTTGGGTAAGCACGCTGGTGATGTATAGGCTTTTGTTTGGTCTGACCAGGGAGCTGACGAAACGTTATGTCAGGGTTGTAGAACGGTTATGATCTAGTCCATCTTAGCCAATCATGTAAAAAAAGATCACACACCAGGAGGTCCAAAATTGACCATAACCGTTGTCTTTCCAACATCTTCGAGTATCCACATGCTTAGTATAATTACAATCCATATCCAGAGGTTCTAAAGTTGACAGACAGACAAACAGATAGACAGACAGACACACACACACAATGACACACACAAACACACGTATTCTACACACAAACACCCGGAAGAAGGGAAAATCTAAAACGCTTCAACTTAACGACCAAACGTTATCAGTTCAACCTCCTCTAGCAAGGCGTGCACAACAAAGAATTTGAGCCGCGGAAAACACAAACAAACCTGGTTCTAACTTTGCAACATTCTTGGCTTTACACGTAGATAAGACATGCCCATTTCTTCTACACAGCCTCCAGTCATGCCGACATTAGATTAGCACAAATTAGAATGATATTTTGAGGTGCGTAAGGAATCATTGTCGACTCCATGAGATTCAGCATCATTGTGACGAATAAGTGTCAAGTTTTCCATCCAGAGATGGTCCACAGCAACTCCATAACTAGTTAACTAGTTTTACCAAAAAAGTTTTCTCGTTTCACTGCATCTGTAATAGTTTTTTTGTTGCGTAATTTGTAAGTATCAACGAAAACAAACGGAGTATAGTTTTGCAGTATCATAAAATCCCAATGAATCGATCTGTGATGACAAACATAACGTTACAAATTTCCTACTTTACACAGAAAACGAACGAAACGGCACAAACCTTGCTATTGGCAATAGCTTCGATGCCTCCCGTGGTCACCCTCAGTAGTTTGTTGTATCCGAACTGACCATGTGTCCGGTGTGACCTAGAATGTTAGGCGCGGTGGATGGCGACCTCCCCGCCACAGGTAACATTACCCGCCCGGTCCCTGCGTCAGTCACAGCGGTGCCGAGCTCCGCCAGGTGTCGTCACGCTCCAGATTGTCGCTGTTCCAGTCCCTGGTGCTGAAGGACACGCGCCTCGGCTTTCTGGGCGGTTCCGCGGGTGATGGGGAGATATTCCCCGCACCATAGAGACTGTTAATGTTGTCTCTGCTTTCTGGGCGGTTCCGCGGGTGACAGGCAGATATTTCACATAATCTCCAAGCAGACGTGGTTAGGTGTGACGGGTCGTTCAGTGTAATATAACCAGCTGCTGCCGCGCCGAGTGTCTGCGAAGCGGTGTGTTACACCGAAGGTCGGTTATACCGGCTATGTGAATTTAGATACAGATACAGATACAGACGTGCCAGCTGGATAAGAACGAAAAGAAATATGGATAAATAAGTTGCCATGGGATTTCAGTCTTTTGCAGTCTATCCAGCTATCTGATCAGTTTAATCCTAGGCCAATTAACTCCTACCAGACTTTTGTTTATAACTTGGACAAAGTCTAAGTTACTATTTGGTCGGAGTCTGGTAGAGACTATATTCCCCACACCATAGAGATGATAATGTTGTCTCTGCTTTCTGGGCGGTTCCGTGGGTGACAGGCAGATATTTCCCTCACCATGGAGATGTTACGAGTAGTGTCGTCTGTGTTCGGAAGTCATGGGAATTAAGTTCCTCACTAGAAGGAGAAAGATATCTCCATACTTGAAAGAAGATGCAAAAAGGAGAAAAACTTTGTATGCTTGTATCCATTCCCAAGATGACAACAGTCACGCATGCCATATCATGTTTTCTTTAAATGACAGTTCATTTGTATGTCGGTGTTCAGCAAAATACCTAGCATGCATTTTTGTTTCCTTTTTATCACACTCAGATTGTTTTTCCTCAGTGTTGCAGTAAACACAGTCTTAACTTTGGCTGAAAAGAAGCAGAACACAGCACTGCTAGTAATCCCTGTAACAGGGACTCAGCAGTATGGAAGAAGAGTATTGTTATTTCTATTGGAAACCTTTAATAGTTTAAATAATGTTAGCTTATCCTTCCGCGGATGGCTTATCAAATTAAGCGGTCAGTTCAAACTTCCAATTGATTGACTAAAGATCCAACGACGGGTCAAATAGTACAAGAGAGAGCGGATAAAAAGGACACTTGCTTGCTGAACACAGAAGCAAGAAAGAAAGAAAGAAAAGAATGAAAAGGATTAACGCTTGTTCACCTTCATCCACATGGTAACCAATATCATGTAACTTTAAAAAAAAAAGCAGAGTATTTAGGGATATCAAGTCGACCGACGGTGGTTTCGAACTGCCTTCCTCCTTCTAATGAGGAACTGAGTAATACGTTGTCTTAAAAATATTGCTGTCTGAAACCACCTGAAATACTTGAAAACACATGCTCACAATATGTGGAAGAACTAATCACAAACGACCGACACTTAAAGAAATGTGCTATATCCATTTCATGGATTGCACAATAAATACCTTGAAATACCGAGTCTGTTTTAAAAACAACGGATATAGGTTACCCCGTGGATAAAGGTGAACTAGCGTTACAATGTTCTCTTGTATGTTTCAGCGTTTTATCCAGTAAACTTTCAAATCATAGTCATTACGTACATGTACCTCTTATTTTATCTGTCCTGTTCTTTCCAGTGCATTCCTGTACTTCTGTCTTTTAGTTTTATACAACATGCTACGTTTCAACTCGTCCTTAAAGACGAACAAAATACAATTCCTTCACGGAAAGAACAGTCACACCGAGACTGAAGCCATGTTGATGTAGACTGTAGACAAACAGCCCGTGGCTTGTTTAAATAATATTATACTACCACCGAAGGAAGGAAGAATGACTATCCAAAGAAATGTTGTGTCCACAAATATCAACTTTCCCCTAAATAGACTGATTCACAATGTGTCATTGTTGGAACAATGAATACACATATAGAACCGTACATGTATAATAGTATTTGGACCTGATGGTTGATATTGAAGGATATTAATTCAGTCGTACATTCAGGTCACCCAATTTTCGATCGAGATTCAGTGTCAAAAGTGAAGACGTATACTTCATGAAGGAAACAAGAACATACATTGATGTATTATATCCATATAACGTTACTCACAATGACACAAACAATGAAGAGCATGGAGTACGCTACGTCTAGAAACTGTTTTATTCTTGTAAGAACAGTCTTCGTCTGGTACGCATGTATTGTATAGACAAGATGTTACAGACTGAGTACAAGGAGACATGTTTTTATACACCACTAGTGTATGGATAATGTGCCACACCTGTCTAGTTTATGGAAAATATGCATAAGAACACATGCCCACAATATGTGAGAACTAATTACGAACGTCCGACTTAACGTTAAGACTTTAAGAAATGCGTTTTGTCCATCTCATGGATTGTAACGTTACAATAATTTCAGAATGTGGTATAACTTCTGTAAGTCGCCTGACATTTTCTGAAAACGCTCAGGCGACTTCCAACCTCTCGGGTGGCTTTTATTGCTTCATAGTCTATCTGTTATTTTCTTGCATTTTCTTGCATTCTGTTTATTTTTCTACTTCTTTTTCAAGAGGAACTTGAAGGGCCTGGTGATGAGATACTCCGCTATCTCCGCCAGGGTGATGATACTGGCGCCGATGAACAGGCCCAGGGAACCGCCGATCGCACCTGGAGAGTGCAACAAAACTGATAGATAAACAAACAAACAAACAAACAAACAAACAAACATGGCGTAAGGGCAATGCTATACAACAAATGACAAAAATCTCATCGGAAGATTATACCATTCAATGATTCATACATAAAGATAGATGATAGTAAAATATGCCTGTGCACTGACAAGCCCGAAGAGACTTTACTTACTAAGTAGGTCTTCCTCCGTCATCGCCCTCTTCTGGGTGACCGTCTTGCTGTTCAGAGATTTGTAGAAGACGTCGAAGGCACAGTAGTTTCTCCTGTGCCGAAAAACATTTCCATAAGTCAAATCTAATATTTTTTTGAGGGGATGAAATGAATAATTTCAAGGATAAACATAGAGATGAGGGAGGTGCAGTCAATACTTTACCGTAAAAATTCATCTTGGCCCAACTTTTCTATCAAGGAAGGGCTCATCGCAGCGCCAGGGTTGGGCCAGCCGGCGTAAGACACGGACTTGCCGTACGTGCTGATCTCACAGGGGGTCGGGCACTTGCAAGGCAGTCGCCCTCGAATGATGAGATCTGAAAAAAAATCGAAATGAAAATAAAGATATTAGAAATACAGATGTACATGCAACGCCAGAGATCTCAATGACCCAGGGAAACGATATTGGATTGTGTTGTGCTGTGTGTAGCTTTAAGTCATCAATCTTCCCCTTCCTTTCAAAATTCATACAAAAATGGGCGGACAAGAAAAGGCGTTTGACACACCGGGATTGAAAGCAACTGAGATAGTGCAATCTGGAATACAAGGTTCCATGAATCGTTCATTGTTGAAAAATGGGCAGCGCGGAACCTCACGACACTAGAGAACCTTATGCCATCTTTAAAATCACGAACCAGAGTTCCCCCCTCCCCAAAAATTCTAAGAGCCTGAGCGCTGCTAGAAGTCTGCGAAGGAGGCCAACCCATACTGTTTACTATTGTCAATGTCAACACTTACTGTAGACTGACGTCACACAATCCACGACTGTTTGAGGATCGCAGATGTCCATATTCCCTGGAAATTGAACGAGCAATTATGAAGATGTGATAGACGGTAATAAGGTGCACATGCATCTGTAAACTATTATTTTTGAGACATCAAGGAGGTTAAAAAATCTCCTTGGAGACATGTACTTAACCCAGTAGGTCTGCACGTACAATAAAGGTCATTCATAAGAGGTAATTAAAATCACATTACGCTTTTTTTTAATGAATGCTTGGCACACAGAAAGATCGATACAGTTATCACTTGTAGAGCTAGAACATTTCCCAGGCATACACGCATGCTTCAGGTACAGTGTGTCTTTGTCAAATAAGGATGCACACGTCACCTTCTCTCAGGGTAAGAAAACATTTTGTCGTGTTTGGAGGATGCAGAAAACAGTAGCGGTTTGGACAAACATCAGGGTCAGCAAAGCATCTTGAGATACCTCGTTCCAGACGGGAAAGTACCCCGGGCCGCCAGAGATCATAGATTCTCGTTCAAAGTCACTAACCTGGCAGTTCCATGGCGGTACAGTTACACATGGTCTCCACCCAGTGCGACCTACACTAACCTGGCAGTTCCATGGCGGTACAGTTACACATGGTCTCCACCCAGTGCGACCTACACTAACCTGGCAGTTCCATGGCGGTGCAGTTACACATGGTCTCCACCCAGTGCGCCCTACACTCCAACAGACACCCCGTTAGGGTATAGGTGTCGTAATGATTCAGCTTCTTTTCCTCACAATTTCCCCACGGCGGGATCTCGTTTTGATACTGAAAGCAGCGAACAGTGCATCAATGAACACAACAAAACGAGAACTGTCACCTAATGATGTTCGATTATCATGTAACTTGTATTGTCACACACACACGCGCGCGCGCGCGCGCGCGCACACACACGCACACACACACACACACACACACACACACACACACACACAAGCACACACACACACACGCACATGCAAATACAAACAGGTACATATGGCCCCACGCACAGACACACAAACACACACACACACACACGCACAGACAAACACGCACAGACACACAAACATGCACACACAGAGAAAACCACACATACACACACACACACACGCGTGAGCACACACAAACAAACACACACACACACACATACATACACTCACAGACACACAAACAGACACACACACGCACACACAGACACACACGCGCGCGTTTACAGAAAGGAACCATCAGCAACAATAAACCTTACATTAATCTTTGACATCCCCACATAGGCATGTGTTCCCGGCCCGATGGCGATGCCCTGTGTGTCCATTTTGGCGGGCTCCCCTCGAGGATGGATGTGGACCTTCAACCCCACGTCGGACGACCCGCCTTGTGAGGGGTCTTCTGAATACTGATCCTATTAAATGGTACAAACAATTGACAATGAGTAGTTTTTGCCACTGAATGTTTCTCTTATAAAAATAAATTAGCGATTGAGCTTTTCTTCGTTTAAAGGCCATGTTGATTTAATCATATGGATGGATCTATTTGCAGCCGTTTCCAAAAAAACGTTTTCAACCATTGTTCAAATAGTAGCTGAAAAATAAGCAAATATATGCCATAGAATGTTTCAAGGCCAAAGAACATGTGAAATAACAATAAGTGTGGCAATAAAAACCATTGCCATGGCGACGGTTTTATTGTTTATAAGTATTAATGATTATTGTTTTTTAAGTGTGTTGTAGTTGTGTGCTATCCTTTCGCCTGACTGTATGCATGGAGATTGTTTTACGTGATGGATGTTTGAAGGGCATATTAATATTTGCTGTTAGCAAGAAAAAGGCGATCTCTTGTGACGAGCTGGAGTGACCTATTATAAATGTTTCTCATTAATCATGCAAATGAGGTCCCAATTTGCATAAAAGATATCACTTAATCGTCTCCTCTACCTCAATAACAATGTGTTCAAAGTATGAAAGTCTTAGCAAAGAAAGCTATTGTAGCATTTTCTCATAGATTATGTAAATGAGACCCTTATTTGGATGGCTTACGTCTTCATATTCAACTTAACATACATGTTGCTGCCAAATGTAGCAAGAATGGAATTTTCGTCATCTAACACTATAATACAAAGTTTCTCATTGATTATGTAAATTAGGTAACAATTTGCATAATTGGTGTCTATCGATATTTCTCTCTTTTTTAGTTATATATGTCATGTTTAACAGTTTAAGTGTACTAGTATAATGAAATTAGTATTATGTGGCTTAATAAACTGTGCTCATTAATTATGCAAATTAGCCCCTAGTTTGCATTGATAGTTCTTATTTATGGAAGGCATCTCCGAAGTTATCTACATATGAAAAATCACGATGATCCGTCAACCCCTTCCCGAGTTATTCCTTTCCAGAATGTGGTGTAATTACGCACGGGCGGACGAACTGCTTTGGAATTTCGGGAATTTTTGCCAATCAGATATATACTTAACAGCAAGCCCTATAATTCTCTCTTTTTTTAGTTACATATGGCATATTTTTTTGTTTCTTACATGAAATGTAGTGTATTTATAAACTGTCCTCATTACTTATGCAAATTAGCCCTTGATTTGCATGATTAGTATTTAATTATGTAAGGCATCTCTGAAGCTATCTACATTTATATTATGAAGATCCGTCAACCCAATCCCCAGTTATTTCCCTCTAAAGGGATGATGCAACTACGCAGGCGTGGAAAAATTCCTGACATGCCTGTGGGATTTTGGGAATTCTTGTCAAACGGACGCACACTATAATAGTAGGCTAGCCCCTGAGGCGTCGCCAAAAATGAAGACTCTATTGTCCTGTATACTATAGATTGTGCGTTCAATTGTTTGTTCAACCTCCCTGAACAGTTAGATTTCCCATTGAAGGCAACTTTTTTTCGTCAAACTATTTTTTTTATTCACATGCTGGCATCCGTTTTGGGGTTCCTAAAGGATGTCATCCATACAATCAAATCAACATATGGCCTATTATAAGATTTGTTTTGAACGAAGACTTACAGCTAGCACATTGATGATGAGATGCAGCCCGTTGCCCGACCCGGACACTGTCTGCTTTACGGATTCCTTCTCCGGATCGCCGTTAAAGACGTAACAGTTGCCGAACTGCGACAGCGTCCGGGTGAAGTTCTGGTGTAAGACGGCAAGGAAGGGAAGCAAAGTAGCTATCGTCAAGAATCAAATCAATGCAAATCATAATTGGAACCAATTGCTCAAAGTACTGTGAGGCTACCAGGTAAAGGTGGTATCTCACTGCACTTGGGCCACCGGTGTGCAGCACGGCGGGGTTCGAAAGATTAATCAACGAATTTCAGAGATAAATAACGAATTTTCTTACGTTTTGTACATTTTGTTGTTTTCTGAGTCATACTTTTAAGCATTAAAACGCAATATCTAAATGATAAAGATCGGCGAAAATAACACAACAGTGCCGCAGTGAACGAGCCCCATAGTGCCGCACCCGTGCCCCAAGTGCAGTGAGATACCACCTTGAGCTGATCCTATCAAAGCGTTAATGAATGAATGAATGAATGAATGAATGAAGACCTTTATTGTACATACATACCCACTGGGTTCAGTACAGGTCACAACAAATGATACAACATGATACAATGAATCTATACTACTCAAGAATCGTATTCTACTGCGTACATTCGGCTTCTTTTCGTTTCTTTGTGATATTGAAAATGTAAAAACAGATATGCTTTATAAGTAAAGGTTTGTCTAGATTCATAAGGAATATAAATTTGTCAATATTACTTAGATGTATGACGTGGGGGAACATGGGTTCTATTAGTCTGTAGAGTTCAGCTCTCTCTTTCTTGTACAAACTACATTCTACTACAAAATGATGTTCGTCTTCTAACTTATCTAGGTTGTAGTATCTACATATTCGTTGTTCTAGAGGAGTGCGGTTATGTCTTCCGGTTTCAATGTGTAATTTATGGCAACTGATTCGTAGTTTTGTGACGGCCGTCCTGTGCCGAATATTGTCAATATCCAGGAATTGTTCTACATTATAGGTGGACTTGATCAGTCTGTAAGACCTCAAACTGTTTTTAGCGGATCCACCTTTGTTGTCATTGTGTATCTCTCTTAGAAAGGTTTGAAAATAAATGTTTTTCAGACGCTGATTGATAGAATTGATAATTTGAGACGAATTTGTATTATGCTGTAGAGGACATCTTTACCTTAAGGGTGCAACGTTCCCCCCTCCAGGAGCACTCCACCAGCCCATCGATCAATTGGAAGCCGGCGTACTCCGTGATGCCGGCCAAGTCGTAGAAGAAGGGCGTGGGGGTCGGGGTCGGCGTGGGACCGTCGTTTTTGTAGATGGGTGGTCCAATTATGACATACTCCTTTGGGAAGGCATACAGTGGCTCCAGGTAGACATTGATTCTAGGATTGCCGGCAACCTTCCTGAAGGCATACCTGTTATTGACGAAATAAACTTGTAATTCACAATGTCGTGGGAAACTGGAGGGTTGATGACTGTCCATTATACCCCTGTCCATTATACCCCTATAAAATCGATCGGACGACGATTCTGCGGCAATCGCCCGAGTCTCGCTTATATTAACTTTATTTTACAACAATTGTACAAGGTACAAAATATTGCTTATATGTGACAAGGACGGTCTTCAGGTGAAAATACGAGCAACCCTATGTCGATCTTAAATATGGCCGATCTTCCATCGATACGCCCAAAGATCGTGGATAATGTGACAGGGGTATTAGGGCGCGGTCACATAAGTCGTGCGATCTTCGTACGATCGCTAACTTCGGGAATTTGAGAGGACAAAAACGAACGTCTCCTGCAAAGTTCAACTGTCGTGGTACACAAAATGCTGTTTTCTTATCCATGTCGGTAGATGGTTCTGTCACGGCTTGCTCGAAAACCCTATGGCAAAAAAAAGCAAAACCGTACAACGATCGCACGACCTATGTAAACGCGCCGCTAACAAGCATAGTAATGTTGGTCGCCTTTCCGGGCCAGCCTGTTTGCAGAAACGGAAAATAAAATATCAAGAATGATACACAGATGACGCTTATGATTTAGTAATTTTTGATTCAGACTTACTTGTTGAAGTTACAGAAGGTGACGGCCGGGAAGTCCAGAGATTCCTCAAACTTGAGAGACACGTCTGTCACTGTGTCGTAAGAGAAATACGCCAAGAGACTAGATAGAACAAAACAAATAGTTATCTTCAAACATACCTGTGAGGTACATACCAATTTAAGTTACCTTATGGCAGATAAAGTTACCATAAGTGATTAGATGAATAAGTAAATGATGCATATAACTGGTATCTGTATCTGTATCTGTATCTATATAGCCGGTATAACCGCCGTTCGGCGTAACACAACAGCTTTGACGGTCAAGTGTACCGTCTGAAATGTGCAGCAATCAAACTTGAAAAACCTTGAAAACCCTATATTAACAAGGGTAACATGTCGTAAACCTACTTGACTTTCCCTACTTCACTCAGGTGTAAACGGATACCTGTTTTTTTTTTATTAGGGCCGGCCCTTGGACATGACGTTAAACTTAAAGAACCCTCAACACTTGTAGGAAAGAGTAGGGGTCCTTCGAGGTGTGGATCAAACCTTACAGTCGGGTCTCCGGATTGACATCTTGAAAAGGTGATCGTTGCCTATTATGTCAATCTTTCCACAAATGTGGGAAAACTAACTACGTACGTTTCCGTTATGAGGTAAGAAGAGTATCCAAGACATCCCAGGAAAATGCAGATCCATACGAGACGAACCCCCCAGTTCGGAGCGTCTGCGATCTAGGGAGAGAAAGTCGAGGTCAGTGGGCTAATTTCGATCCTGAAATTTCAAGGCCTGTTCAAGTGCACTGTTCAGTATTGACCATGGTAAAATCCTTATTGTCACATTGCGCAATAATGACAAAAGCACCTCTAGATGACACAACAAAGAAATGCATAATACAAGTAAATAAATATGACCGTCAATGAAGTAAATAAAGTAGATAATGAAATGTGCATGTAAATAATCATAAAATGGAATGCCAAAAAATGACAGTGGTTATTAGGTTAGTTTTTAGTTTTGATAAGACTAAAATGTTGTTGCGTACCTTGTTTAGTCCATGGAGAGTCGTTCCCGTCGCAAATTCGTACTCGGGAGAATTCTCTTCTTTTTCTTCGTCTTTCTCCCTTTGTGCTGCCCACATGGCGTCTATCGGCTCAGCGTTCATCCTGTATAGTACTCTTATGTGAAATAGCTTTAGACATAAGAACGTACGTTTCGTATGATGATGTACAAATGATATCCAATATAAAAAAGCTGACGATTATGGTTGAAACGTCAGAGAGTTTTAAACTCGGGAGACACGTTGTATAAGTCAAAGTACGCCAAAAGGTTAGACCAAGTCAAGAATAGTCAAAGTTCGCAATTGAATGTACGTATTTCAGGAGCGTCAAACTTTAATTGGTGCGTGTTAAGGAGAGTCTCAGCTAAAGTTACGTTGAGCTCGACAGGTGATTGATGTGTTCCGTTAAGGGCGATAAGCGAGCACATTGACAGACGTGACGCACCGTCTGCACAGCACCTGCATCATCAACAAATGTCAAACTATCACATACAGGTACCGAAGCGACCATTTATTTTTCAGCCTCCATCTCCATAGGAAAACAAGTTTAACAACATTGATTTGCCGTTGTCGTTGTCCTTTTTAGTCCCAATGGTTCAAAGATGTGACAAATTAGAATTGTATGTTGCACGTTGTTGATGCTGGACATAAAGAAACAACGATTTCTCAACAAAGAATCGACGCCAGACTTGAGGTGGGGTGATCTATACTGTCTTTCCGAAGAAAGCATCAATTGAAAAAGTGACATTCGACCGTCCAGGAGTACACGGTCTAGTAAGAATCGGCTGACCTATCTTGAGAATAGATACGTCACATTTCCCATCCGAGTATAACAGACAACAAAAAGTACTAAGAATTATTCAAGAGCATAAATGATGCTAATCTATTAAACTATGATTCAATTTGACGTTCCCGTAAACGTTGTTGGAATTGGAAATGCCAGCCCAAAATAAGCCACCAGAACCCTTTAGTAGTTCAAACATTATTTTGTAAATTTCCTGTGTTTTATTGTGTTTCAAGTCATATTTCGACATCATGGATGTAGAAATATGATGTTTTATCAATTGTGTGATGTTTTATCAATTGTTTGATGAAATCATAGCACATACTAATCCAATTTAGGTCGCTTAACTTTTACCACCCAGTGGAAAAGTACAATAATATCTGTTGTCTATTGTTGTCCTACTTCCGTCATTCAAAACGGCAGGTACCGGTGTGATCAAGGACGTCTTCGGTGTGAGTTACCCAGCTGGTATTGTGTGGCACTGCTTGGTGCATGGAGTGGTGCTCAACAAGTATTTGGCGATAGATATACCAGTAGATTACAGTTAGAACATACTATTGCTCTCATGTGAAGGAAAAAATCTTTATTATCCTTGTCTTGTTTCACTCCTATATCTGCATATTACAACCTGTATATGCACTTTTGCTGGATGAAAGTCTTCCTATATATTCATAGCAAGAGTAGGCTAGTTCCTCATTGTACAAATACACAGAAAATCTCAATCTAAAATAGGCCCACTTGGCAGGGGAGCAGAAGTGCATTTTCACCACGGAAAAGCTCATGGCAGCTGATTCTGATTATGTTTTGTCACTCCACTCAGGTGTAAAATGGGTACCTCACTCCGGTTGGGGAGGTAAAAGGTGGTGGAAGGAGAAAGTTGGGTTCCGCCTTCCAATAACATGACCTACTAGACACAGTGGATAACATCCATTGCCTCTACTTCCTCGAAAAGGCTATGGGACTACATTCACCTTTACCAACTCTTTCAAGGCATTGCCAATTCATTGTAGTCATCGTCAAAAACAGAGACTTCTTCATCTCTAAAATAACCAAACTTCAGAAGTGTGTTTGACTATAAAGAAACTTTAATACCACTGTCTTGATTCAAGAAAAACGATGTTTTACATCAATGTTGGGAAGAAAATTTGTACACAATTACTACTTATTTTATCCTTAAAACAAACAAACAAACAAACAAACAAACGTATACAAACAAACAATCCGTCTACCACAGATGGACATGATACTTGAGAAACCTTCTGCACGCATCTATGTATATCATATGTATTTACATCACAAGTCTAAAAGGACCACATTAACATTCTATATTAAGATACTTGTTTTTCCATTAACACGGATTAAAATCAACTGAAGTCTATAACATATTTCAGGTGAAACCAAGATCCTGTCTGATTTTCCTTGCTTTAGTTATCTTGTTGCTTGTTGTTTCTCTCCTACTGTTTGTCAACGATGCTTTCTACTCCAGCCTTGTTTTCTTACGGAAACACTTGAAGGGTCTGGTGATGAGATACTCCCCAATCTCCGCCAGAGTGATGATACTGGCGCCGATGAACAGGCCCAGGGAACCGCCGATCGCACCTGCAGAACGGGACAATACAAACATTGTCACATCCGTGAAAAGGGGTTTGTAGTAAATGTAGTCTTCATTGCCATTTAGTAACTTTGCGCAGTCATAGTCTGTGAAGTAGTAGCAATAGCAGTAGCAGTAGCAGTAGCAGTAACAGCAGCAGAAGAAGAAGTAGTAGTAGTTGTAGTTGTAGTAGTAGTAGTAGTAGTAGTAGTAGTATTAGCAATAGCAGTAGCAGCAACAACAGCAGAAGTAGTAGTAGTACTAGTAATAGTAGTAGTACTAGGAGTAGTAGTAGGAGTAGTAATAGTAGTAGTAGTACTAGGAGTAGTATATACGTAGTAGTAGTAGTTGTAGTAGTAATAGTAGTAGTAGTAGTAGTGGTAGTAGTAGTAGTAGTAGTAGCTGTTTGTCCCTGCGATGTCAGCAAGATAACTATAGAACGCCTGGATGGATTATTTTGATATTTGTCGTGTGGGCGGGTCTTTGTAAGGTAATGACATGATATGGACCCCCTAGTGGTATGTTATGGTACTTCCGGTTTTGATATCTCGTGTTCTGGACACGCTTTTGTTATGATTTTTGAGTGGTGGATGGCTCTTGGAAGGCAGAGTAAACCCCTAACGTTTTTTCATTGTTTTTGTTTAAGTTTGACAAAGAATAACTCAAGAAGGGCTTGTTGTAGCATGAAGTATTTATGCTAAAATCGTATATGGACCAGACCTCGTGTAGATATGTGTTAAGAACTGCCGAAGTATTTCGGCAAAATAAGCTTTCATGGTAAAACGATGTATGCACGATACTTACTGAGCAAATCTTCCTCTGTCATCGCCCTCTTCTGGATGACCGTCTTGCTGTTTAGCGCTTTGTAGAAGACGTCGAACACGCAGTAGTTTCTCCTGTAACATGAGACGAGTACACTTTCATTTGGGAAACTTGCAAAGCAGCATGTCCTTACTCATACCATTCAATTTCGTTAAGTGAGAAAATATCTCCTTTTCACAACATGTCGAAATATCACATCAGTTTCATTTGTTGTTAACTTTAGTTTATTTGATCCCTTTAACTGTTGTTCCGTTTAGGTATTATTTTGTATTTGCTGTTATTTTGTTAGACTAGATCTATCTCCATGTTAAGTACTAAGCTTTTATTTGCCCATTCTCTATAGTTTATACAGTGGAAGCCAGTTAATTGCATGTCGGATAAACGCACACTTCGGACAATTGCACGGAATCACCAAATCCCGTGGCGGTGCGGTCCAACCGGGTAACTTCGCATTATCGCACAAGCCGGATAATTGAACGGAATTCGCTGGCAAATTGGGTGTGCAATTAAGCGGCTTCCACTGTAGTTGTTTTTTAACTGTTGCTGGAGGCGTGGGTCTTGTAAAGGACGTATAAATCCTGTTGCCCACACCTCTACGACTTACTGAAAGTACACGGCGTCCGGTACCCTCGGCGTCGCAGATCCTATGGTATACGTAGGCCAAGTGCTGTCCGCCGCGGCAGGGTTGGGCCAGCTGGCGTAAGACACAGACTTGCCGTACGTGCCGTGCTCACAGGGGGTCGGGCACTGGCACGGCAGGCGTCCACGAGTGATCAAATCTGAAAACACATGTAATATACTTAATATTACAAACCAGGGGATCCAAATCGATGAAAGACACGAAACGTAAAAAGATTTTTTCTATGCGATCCGTTTATACCCCCCTCACATTACGCGAAAATCGATCGGACGACGAGTCTGCGAGTTCTAAATTGCGAGGAGGCATGACCCTAATTTAGAGCTCGCAGACTTGTCGTCCGATCGATTTTCGCGTGATGTGAGTGGGGTATAAGCGATCTGTGAAATTTTAAGTCACAGAGAGAGCGCGGCGAGAGCGCCGCCCTAGTGGAAGGATGGTATAATTGTGCATTATCAAAGGTCGCGACACTTACTGTAGACTGACGGCACACAGTCCACGACTGTCTGAGGTTCACATATGTCCATGGTGCCTAGAAGAAAAGTCGGGGAAACGATTTATAAGACAATTTGAGAATCAAAAAAGTGACCGTAGGTAACACAGTCTGTGACGTAATCATGGTTTATGTCGGTTGTGTTGTTTTCTGTGGTGTATGACTTGGTGTTTATATCGCATACTATACAGAACACATCACATTGACTTATACCAAAAACGTACATAAAAGCTAACATACCAGTTCCATGGCGGTGCAGTTACACATGGTCTCCACCCAGTGCGCCCTACACTAACCTGGCAGTTCCATGGCGGTGCAGTTACACATGGTCTGCACCCAGTACGCCCTACACTAACCTGGCAGTTCCATGGCGGTACAGTTACACAAGGTCTCCACCCAGTGCGACCTACACTAACCTGGCAGTTCCATGGCGGTACAGTTACACGTGGTCTCCACCTAGTGCGACCTACACTAACCTGGCAGTTCCATGGCGGTACAGTTACACAAGGTCTCCACCCAGTGCGACC
The DNA here is from genome assembly GCF_000003815.2 of Branchiostoma floridae. Taxonomy (NCBI): domain Eukaryota; kingdom Metazoa; phylum Chordata; class Leptocardii; order Amphioxiformes; family Branchiostomatidae; genus Branchiostoma; species Branchiostoma floridae. The sequence continues at coordinate 29,164,948 of NC_049980.1, read as the reverse complement.
TACACTAACCTGGCAGTTCCATGGCGGTACAGTTACACAAGGTCTCCACCCAGTGCGACCTACACTAACCTGGCAGTTCCATGGCGGTACAGTTACACAAGGTCTCCACCCAGTGCGACCTACACTAACCTGGCAGTTCCATGGCGGTACAGTTACACGTGGTCTCCACCCAATGCGACCTACACTAACCTGGCAGTTCCATGGCGGTACAGTTACACAAGGTCTCCACCCAGTGCGCCCTACACTAACCTGGCAGTTCCATGGCGGTACAGTTACACAAGGTCTCCACCCAGTGCGCCCTACACTAACCTGGCACTTCCATGGCGGTACAGTTACACAAGGTCTCCACCCAGTGCGCCCTACACTAACCTGGCAGTTCCATGGCGGTACAGTTACACATGGTCTGCACCCAGTGCGCCCTACACTAACCTGGCAGTTCCATGGCTCTACAGTTACACATGGTCTCATACACTAACCTGACAGTTCCATGGCGGTGCAGTTACACAAGGTCTCCACCCAGTGCGACCTACACTAACCTGGCACTTCCATGGCGGTACAGTTACACAAGGTCTCCACCCAGTGCGCCCTACACTAACCTGGCAGTTCCATGGCGGTACAGTTACACAAGGTCTCCACCCAGTGCGCCCTACACTAACCTGGCAGTTCCATGGCGGTACAGTTACACATGGTCTCCACCCAGTGCGCCCTACACTAACCTGGCAGTTCCATGGCGGTACAGTTACACAAGGTCTCCACCCAGTGCGCCCTACACTAACCTGGCAGTTCCATGGCGGTGCAGTTACACATGGTCTCCACCCAGCGCGCCCTACACTAACCTGGCAGTTCCATGGCGGTACAGTTACACATGGTCTCCACCCAGTGCGCCCTACACTAACCTGGCAGTTCCATGGCGGTACAGTTACACATGGTCTCCACCCAGTGCGCCCTACACTCCAACAGACAGCCCGTCAGGGTGTAGGTGTCGTAATGATTCAGCTTCTTTTCCTCACAATTTCCCCACGGCGGGATCTCGTTTTGATACTGAAAGCAGAGAGCACTCATTAAAACGCGACCCGTCGGACCTATTTCCGTTTCCGAAACCCTGAACCAAAGGATTATGGGAAGTGTGAACAAGATGAATATACTTCGATGACGCCAAAGGAAACACACACATTGAAACATGAGCGAGTTTCATCTTACGTTGATTTTTGAAATCCCCACATAGGCATGTGTTCCCGGCCCGATGGCGATGCCCTGTGTGTCCATTTTGGCGGGCTCGCCTCGAGGATGAACGTGGATTTTCAGCCCCACGTCGGACGACCCGCCTTGTGTGGGGTCTTCTGAATACTCGTTCTGTAAAGGTTGTAAAAGAAGAGACCAGTCTGAATTTTTGCATCATTTTGATGCACACACACACACGCACAGACACACACACACACGCACAGACACACACACGCACACACACACACACACACATACACACACACACAGACACACTCACACACACACACACACACACACACACACACACACACACACACACACACAACGCGTCGTGCTGACTTCCTGACTTACTGCTTCTACATTGATGATGAGATGAAGCCCGTTGCCTGACCCTGAGATGGTCTGTTTGACGGACTCCTTCTCCGGGTCGCCGTTGAAGACGTAACAGTTGCCGAACTGGGACAGGGAGTGGGTGAAGTTCTGAAAGAAAAGCAACACACATTCGTCGGTCAATTCTGGACTATACGGAAGGATTGGAGGAGGGCTAGAGATTGCAACTTGATGTCCGATCGTAACGTGGATTCGGGTTGTCTTTAACGTTCACGTGGCTGGCTTACTTCCGGATGAGCCAAGATTATTGGTCGCGGCTTGCTTTCGACTTGCGGCTTGCTGTCGACTTGTTTATCAACGCTAGAAATGTGACAATATGACGAAAATACGTTGAAAATGTTAATGTCAAATTCAGGTACCTGAATATGTATCTATATAAACAAAAATCAATTTTTAGATCTGGCGTTACCGAAGCGTCACAAGGCTCTCCCCTCCATGTGCACCTGATCAGTGCTGTATCCAGTTGGAACCCGGCGTAGGTAGTGATGCTGGCCAGGTTGGGGAGAAAGGGAGTTGGGCTCGGTGTAGGTGTCGGGCCGTCTTCCATAGACATCCCGGTCCCGACCATAGCCCATTCTTTTGGGAAGGCATACAGCGGTTCCAGGTAGACATTGACTTTCTCGTCTCTGGCAACCTTTGTTAAAGCATACCTGTGGTCGACGAAATATACTTACATAAGTCACAGCAGGGGTGTGACTATCTATCAAAGGTAACCACCGTCAAAAGTAGTGTGTTATAGATATGATGAATGAGGTGCTGTTTTACTGACAATAACACAATAATATAACTTCCAAATATCATACAATGGCAGCTGCAAATGGTTGGATTGAGGAATGGTTAACATTTGGCATCAAGATCTCCGGTGAGCTTAACGCCAAGGTCGCATGATCTCATGTCAATAAATATTCTATCAAAAATACTTTAATTAACAATACATGCGATAATGAGGAATACAGCTAAAAGTGGACTGCTATACATATTGTAACTACATTTGTATGGTTATATTCATTTGTATGGTTATATTCATGTGTATGGTTATATTCATTTGTATGGTTATATTCATTTGTATGGTTATATTCATTTGTATGGTTATATTCCAGCAGTATACAATGTATACTTAGGTCTACGTCACAGTTCCCAACCGAGGCCCGGCCGGGCAGCTTTCGGGAACGAAAATTATGAAATAGTAGACACCAAACTACACAAGACGTAAACATTTCGATTTTTCGTTTCCATAAACAGCCCGGCCGGGCCCCGGTTTGGAAATGTGAGGTCAGACTTACTTGTTGAAATTACAGAAGGTGACGGCCGGGAAGTCCAGAGATTCCTCAAACTTGAAAGACACGTCTGTCACTGTGTCGTAGCTCAGATATGACAGGACGCTGGGTGGGGGGAGATCAAGCCAAGAACACCTCGTTAACCCTTGTCGTGCCAAGAATTTTTTTATTTTTTTGCATATTAAACCCCTTTAAGCTGGTTGATTAATCAGATCCGTACAACTTGATCTATTCTGTGCTGCTGCTGCAGATTACCTCCATATTGGTGCGGTTTGCTGCGATTTGCCGTATTTCAGTGAGAAATGCGCCTAAAAAAGATACTGGGCCCACATACAGGCATCATGAAGTTTCTACATCCCGTATGTATACGGGCTCAGTAGGACAAGGGTTTAAGTAATAATGAACTTAAAAAACTTAACTCTTGCGAGAACTAGGTCACTCCGTGAGCAAGATGGACTGGATAGCCATCGAAAATTTGGAGGTACGTTTGCTTACCTTAATACTTGTACGTTTTACATAATATTCTCATTATAAAGTTAAGGGTAACCCGACGCAGAAACACCACCGGGTTTACTGTGGCACAGTCCGTGCCACATGCAGTCTACAGACGAAAACTCTACCAACCTGATAAAACCATTAACGGAGGGGAGAGCTACAACTGTTTTAAACCCCACACAGGTTGTACCGGACAGGAGAGTGCAAAATGAGATGTCACCAACATTACTCACGTTTCTGTGATAAGATAGGCAGCGTATCCAAAACAGCCCAGGAAAATACAGAGCCAGATCAGACGGGCCCCCCAGTTCGGAGCGTCTGCGATCTGTGGCAAGGTAAACAGAGTTAGTCGACAGACACTTATCGCATTTAACGAGCCTTTCAGTGGCAAAATGCAAGGTAGAGGATATTCACGTAGGCCAGAGTGATCAAACGATCGACTTTGTTGGTCTAAGCGCAGCAAACACAAGTTTATACCGTGTCGGTAGAAGAAATAGGAACCATACACATATGGCGGTATGGCCGCAACAGATCTAGAAGCGATATATAAAACGAACTTTTATCAATATATGTCATTTATAAAGCACATTCCCCTAGTTATAAATATTGTTGCACCTTGCAAACTTTTACAACAACGAAATGTTGCAAATGAACCAATCTGTCGTACGTCATGTCGAACGACACAGACAGAGGGTTCTGAGGAGCTTAGCGTCCAACCGTGCGACCCTTCCCGGTTAAGGGGTCGGTAGAAGGACGAGCAGTAGAATAATACTTTTGAAGTAAACTTGTTGGTTATTAGCTAACCAGCTCTAGCTGTAATCTCTTAAGGCGAATAAAACAAGTTTGTTATGTTTTTTAAAAGGTGGGGCTTTTCGTCTCCCTCTGCTTCCAAAAAAGAAGTCAAATGCAACCTGTTTAGAAATAGCCAACACTAGTATTAGAGGAGAATATTGTAGAATGTTGCTTATAACTGTTTATTGTCACTTATATATCTACTATGTTCATACCATGTACTTGCAATTAGCCCTCGGGCACGAACTTGCAAATAAGCTTCAATGTTTGGTTATGGCAACGTCCTACTCCTAGATGGACTGGGGTGGGGGTTGGGTGAAACGTTCATGGCAGTTGATTCTGATAAGATTCTGATAACAGCTAACACTGTATCTGTATCTATATAGCCGGTATAACCGCCCTTCGGCGTAACACACCAGCTTTGCAGTACCCACATTACCATAACCACACCATTATACCTGTAACCACCTTATGTTGTAACGCACCTTGTTCAGCCCATGGAGCGTTGTTCCCGTCGCAAACTCGTACTCCGGGGAATCCTCCTTTTCTGGTTTCTCCTCAGTGTTGTCCGACATTGTGCATTACTACGGAGCTCAACTGGTCAGTTAAAAAGTCCTGTCGTCCTTGATTTGAGTCCGATGATGTTTTTTTCTGGAGCGGCCTCAGTGATGCAGCAGGATCAATCCGTTTGTGTCGTCACAGAGATATGCCACGAAAGAATGGGCGTCAGGCGGCAGGTTGAACCATAAACAGCTGTCTTTCCGAAGAGTGCACGGATTGAAAAAGCGACATTTGACCCTGTCAGAGCCACTTTTCAGCAGCTAAAACGATGGTCTGTTGTTGAGCTGCACCATGGGCTATTTAGTAATAGACACAGTGTTCTTTCAGAGGTGTATCAGGGATACCAGGCGTGTTTTGACTCCGCAAGGCGAAACGCACAGGTTGTGGTGATGCAGAGGTTGTCTGGACAAAGACGTCAGTAGACCTTGTCAAAAATAGAAACGTTTACACGGCGCAATCCGGTTAACTCGCCGTCGGTGGTTTCTGGGTCACTTTTGGCCTTCATCCAGTTCTTCAACATTACAGCAGGTCACTGTCAATAATGTCAAATTGGTATAACTAGGCTTTGGTGTTGAAGACGGATATTGGCCAGTGTCCTTAGCACTGAATCATTTTGTAACAGGCATGGTACAACGTAGGTGTATGTAATTTTTTTTTGGGGGGGGGGGGTTGAAACCCCATTTATTAATGTTACGTACGTTGCTATAAGGCTCAACACAACACCACGTGATCTACTACTGCTGGCGCACGTTGCCAGGTAATACCCCCTTTCCACTAGGACGGCGCTCTCAGAGCGCTCTCTCTGCGACCTAAAATTTGACATATCGCTCAACGAATTCTATAGAAAAGAAACGAATCTTTTTACACCTTGTGTGCTTTGTTGTCTTCTCAGTCACACTTTTACATTTTGTATGATATACCAAGTGTGAAAGTAAAGATTACACATATCCTATTTAGGTCGCAGTGAGAGCACAGCACGATCGCCGTCTAGTGGAAAGGGGGCCTAAGACGTACGGAATGCGATCTCTATTTTCGTATCTTGCTGATGTTGCGTTTTGTTGCCATGGCGGGCAGGAAAGGTATCAATCCAACCGAGCGGTCCCCTAATCTATCACCCTGTCAGCGAGCATTTCAGACTTGCAAATACTGCAATCCAAGTCACTGGAAAAACGTCTAAGTGAGCAGGCAATTCAGCTGCGACCGATTCTGTTTGCGTAGGATCGTTCTTGCAGGCGTCGGTAAAATGATCTTATAGCTGATGAGATAGCTCTTGAAATGGACCCTTTACACGGCCTTTCTCACTTCATCCAGGTGTAAAAATGGTACCTAACTTCGACCGGGGAGGGAAAGGAAAAGACTACCTTTACTCTCTGTCTGTACTGTGTATGCGGCACTGTTAATATAAGTTACTAACTTGAGCGCAGTGCTACATTGTCCCCTTCTGCCAAAAGTAAAATAGACAAAAAAAGACTCATATTCCTTTCTATTTGATTAGGGGGTATTGATGACAATGTTTAGTAACAAACTTCATGCCCGTATGGGCGTTGTACATTAGATCTAATGTAGCATCTCTAGATATACTCATAGTTTTTGTTGAAGCGGCTTTGAAACTTCTCCATCGTCAGGTTTTCATAGGATGAGCGGAACATTTCCGTCAATATTATCTCTAACATGTAGATGAAGCATATCCTGTTTGTTTCCCGTCAATGGCTTGGTCATGGAGACACATTAGGTAAGAATGCCGTCTTGGAGGATGGTAGCGTAAGCACGATACCTCTGTGTGGTCAGCCACAGTGACTGGAACCACCTGCCACAACATTCCGTACGATGCACTGACCCGTTTTCCATCAACACAGTTCCTTTAACTGATCAAATACCCATGGAAAACTGTGACCTTTTTTGGACCCCTTTGCTATGGTATCATTTCCAAGGCCACAGTGACAGACCCCGGTTTATCGACCGTTCTTGTGACCAGAGTTCGAGGGAAAACGTTTCAGCGGTAAGTTTAGTCTTGTGCCAAGTTGTGGTGGTGAAAAAAGTGATATTTTAATCTCTTTGCTTCTCAATCACATTCTGTTTGCGACGTAACATTGTTGGGAGACTATTCACAAAAAATTCGACTCTTTCTGAACATGAATCTCGAGCATATGTAATTTTGGAAAGTCTGGTTAAATTATCAGATTGGTTTAACGATGCAATCGCAACTGACATATTGGACACACTCGACATTCGCATCTTAACAGAAAGGTAGAACTTAAACAAAATACCGTCCAGTTATTTTGTTTCTTTGTTTCGCCGGAAACTTAAATTTCCTACGAATGGAAACGAGAATTACGATTTGATGACTAGTGATTTGAGAGTATGTAGTCTTTTCCCTGTTTGCCGTTGGTAATACCGTGACCCTTTCTTGCAGGTAATCCGAAATTTCCTCTAACGACAGGACCTGACCTGGCTGTTCCATGGCGGAGGAAGAAGAAGAACAGTCTCCTGAGAGGGAGTGGGCCTCGGGAACGACTTTACATGGTCCGGCAAAGGTGAGGAGGGGTTATACTAATCGAACAACACGCAGTGTTTTCCTGCCGTTTTCTTCCTAGTAGCAGAATTTTGATAATCGTAGCAACATTAAGCATCCAGCAACGCGCAGTATTTGCGTGCCGCTGTCTTTCAAGTAAGGCTAACGTCCCATTCCCAAACAGGGGCCCGGTATGGCTGTTTATGGAAATGAAAAATAGAATAAATGTGAATCGAATCAAACTTCGCCTGGTGGAAGTCACTTCATACATGTATGTGACGAATTTCCTGCTTTGGTCACTGATTTCTGATTGCTTTATACGTTCCTTTTAAGCCTTATGATCTTGTCTTGTTGAGGGTTACTTCACACATATTGTACTTACACCCCCATTCCGCTAGAGCGGCGAACACGGTACGACCGAGAGATTGGTACAGGGCCCTTAACGAATTTCATAGATAATAACGAACCTTTCTTTATCTTTATCATTGTATGTTTTGTTATCTTTCCTGTCATGCTTTTACTTTTTGCGTGATATTTCTTTTATAAAATAAATGGTTACAAAGATCCGAATACGGTCACAGTGAGGTCACCGTCTGATGGAATGCGGGTCGTAGTGAATTTATCCCTCGGGTTTATATTCACGTTAATCAGCCTCATTACTCAACACATTGGGTACCTACTGGCTGCAAATACACCCTATATATTATATATTATTATTCTGGGAGGCGATAACCCTCACTGTGTACAAGTAGGCAAATATATCCACGAATGCTTATACCGTAGAACCAATAGTGTAAATAACATGCTACATCCAATATGTTGACTTATTCATACCTATAGATATCCATATATGTCTGTTTAGTTGTACTGTAAGTAGTTGTTATACATGTAGACCTTACGAAAGTCGCTGTACGTTTGTCGTGTCAATAAAGATTTGTTTCTATATTATCATCATTATTATCATTATTATCTAGATAGTGCCCGTAGACAACGTTGTTTCTCCCACGGTTTTGCTGTAGGTTGTTGACGCCCCCAACTGGGTGGTGCGGATCCTCTGGCTGCTGCTGTTCCTCTTCAGCCTGGGATACGCCACCTATCTCATCGCTACGTCGTGAGTGAGCGATCTTAACTATTCATCAATCAATCGATCAATCGATCAATCAATCGATCGATCGATCGATCGATAATCAAAACAAAAATCTGTTGATTTCAGTAGATGGATTTATATAGACTGTCATGTTGTTATTCATTGCAAAGTGTCTAAGTGACGAAAATGACAAACGTTATAAAGGGACAGGATAGTAAAATAAGAAAATATGATATACTAAGAAAACGCAACAAAATACGGCACGAATGTCCACGAAATTCCATGTTCAAACTTTATCACGCATTTGTAAAAGTTCCATATTCAAACTTTGAAGCAACAAAATTGAACTTTCTTTCCATCGCCTTTATTTTCGATGTTGTTTAGCATTTATAATGTGTAAAGTAATGTGATATTTTGTTTAAGGATTATCGACTTCATCAGCTGGGGCACGGTGACGGACCTGAAGCTGGAGTTCACGGATCAGCTGGAGTTCCCGGCGGTCACCATCTGTAACTTCAACAAGTGAGCTTCAGGACTTTGTATATATTTGTTTTGTTTATTTCACACAAATAGAAACAAAATATACATGTGAATTGTGCTGTGGAAGATGGAGACTAATAATAAGGTATACAGATTGCCTTTACGCATGTTTCTCCGTACTACAACTTTTGTCACATTTCTACTTGCCTCCATGAGAGCCTTACATGTGTGTCTGCGAGACCGCTCCCGGCCGTTTTGCATAACGACTGCCAAATAGCGAAATGTCGGTCTTTTGGGGGGTAATGGGGAAATCACGAAATGCTCACAAAGAAGTTTCGAGACCTATTTGACTTTGATTTCTACAACGGGATCAACCAAGAATAACTATTCAGGACGTTTCGTAAACCAATAGACTAATGTTTCCTCCGCATTTTAGCAATAGAACGATGGTGTGTACATGTCCTGTAGATTCTCAATTTCTGAAAGATCACCGTATCAAAATTTCAATCCTATTTCTTGGAACAAAAGAAAACGTAGCAGTGTTTTTATCCGTTTTTCTGTCAATAGACAGGAAATGCTACGAGAGGTATGGGTTACTTATCGGTGCAATATAGCCTTGGTCACCAGGGGGAGACACTAGATGGGGGATCAAATTATTCGACGCCAGGGCCCCATACGTCTTACGGTCGTCGCAACATCACTATCGTCGCAGCTATTCTTGGGACGCTATGGAATCTGCACCGATGATAGGAGTATCAGGATGGAGCTGCTTTTTTAATTGATAAAAAAAAGCTTGGAATGCGCTTGGCGTTCGTCGGAAATGCGTTAGACATGCAATCAGCATACGTTGAGTGCGCTGATCCGGAATACGGTCGGACTGCGACATGCATACGCACCTAATCGCAGCAAGAAAATTGTGTTTTGCACCGCATACGCAACTTATACGGAATTTCGCACGGACGTGAACAGCACGCACTTGCACGTACGGCGGGTTTGTGACCACGGCTACAGAGACGCAGACATTTAAAAAAACATTCTTCCCTCTTTTTAGGTGAAGTAACGACAAGACAAATTGAAATTGGCAGACATACAAAGCTTTATTAAGTTTATCATTATTATGAGCTTTCAATGTTGTCACCAATTCCTGAACATGGTCATACAATATTTCACTGTCACGTACAACATAGTGTACCTGATGGATCGATCCAGGCTGTCCATCACGTTTCGACCGTATTCCGGACGCACACAACTTATGCTGATTGCATGCCTTACGCATTTTCGACGAATGCCAATGGTATTCCAAGCTTATTCTTTATTAAGTAATTCCATTTAAAGACTCTCTCTTGTGGTAAAGCGCCATTGAAACCATCCTTAATGTCCCGTGTTTTCATAAAAACCTGTTTTAATCCTTGCAGGTTTGAGAAAGACCTGCTGTGCATGGACGAGCGCGCTGTGGAGTACCTCCGGCCTCTGATCGGGAACGACACGATCTGTGAGTACGACAACAGCACGTCTCCCACGCCCGGCCCCACGTACTACCCCATGACGCTGGCGGGCATCACGGCCTACACCGGCTTTCAGATGGACCAGTACGCGCTGAAGGAGTGCACCTGGAGAGGGGAGAGGTGCACCTGGCAGGTACGTGACCTACGTCAGTCTTCTGCGTTTACTTATTTTGACCCGATTCAAAACAGTCGAGAAGGTGATGGCGAGCTTGACGACTATGGCGCTCTCTGTAGGCTTCCATAGCGACCTTGGCGATTCCACCGCGTTCTAACCTGTAAGTCACACTCTTACATGCTGTATGATATACCCAGTATGAAATCAAAGGTTCCACATATCCTATTTAGGTCGCAGTGAGAGCGCATTGCGATCGCCGTCTAGTGGAAAGGGGACCAATTTGAGGTTGCAGAGAGAGCGCGGGTAGAGCGCCGTAACAATCGGTTTCGTGATATCGGTTTGTTGCGTTGGGGATCTTTGTGACCAGAATTTGAAAATGATTTGTTCAGTGCCATGCGTAACCATGCTTCAATCAATCGTTCGCATGCATCATATGTTGATGCGTGGCGGCTACAGACAGTTCAGACAGTTCTCGCCACGTTGTTCTACATTGGGCGTGGACAGTCCAGTCGGATCTGGGGACCCCCAGCTCCCGGAGTGTGTTGAAGACCTGATCTTCCCATCTCCCTCTTAGTCTAACAAAATTCCATATACATACCCAGAACTTCACGCACGTGTTCGGGGAGTACGGGAACTGTTACGTCTTCAACCAGAAGACTTCAGGAGAACCTCTGCAGCAGATCATCCCGGGGCAGGGCAACGGGCTGCACCTGGTCCTGGACGTGCACGAGGTAAGTACTGCTTCTGGTTCTGGTTCTGTTCTGCTCTGTTCTGTCCTGTTATGTTCTGAACTGTACTAGGAAACACCCCGTTGTATTGGACCTACATCACATTTCCAAACTACTCGGCAGGGATGTTTGTTGTGGAAACGAAAAAAATAGAAATGTATACGTAAAAATATACACAAATAGGCCCACGACTATTCTCTTTACCTCTTGTGTAGTTTTACTTTTCGTTTCTCCCGTGTTTTTAAGTTGCGGCTGCCTTACAAAGATAGTTATTGAAATAGAGCAATCACGCCTCCTATCGGTGGTATGAGGCAGTTGCACCCTGTGCCTCGTCAGCAATGGGCAACAGGGCCATGATTAATTGAATCAATCCATGCCCGTAGCCAGGGGGGGGTTCGGGGGGTTCGGAAGAACCCCCCCACTCGCTCAAAAGGTCCGCTTTTTCAGGATCGAAGGTCCACTTTTTCATGTCCAAGATTTTTTTTTCAAAGGCATGACTGATTTGCATTTTTCCTTGATAGACATTTCAGCCAATCGTAGTAAGTCTATCAGCAAAATTTGCCCCAGAAAGTGCAGGAAATGGCTTTTCAGAGGGTCCAGATTTCAAAATTTCCCCGGACCTCCATTGCGACGCCTCACGCCTTTGGTGTGGGACATGGTGAAAATATGTCGAGGGAGTTGGCCTCAAAGCCTTGTCCTTTAATAGAAATTCCATTAAACTTCGCAAGCGATTTTTGACGGTCAAAATGCAGGAAATGGCGTTTCAGAGGGTCAAAATTTCATTTTTTTCCGGGGGAGCATGCCCCCGGACCCCCCTAGGTACCTCACGCCTTCGGCGTGAGTCTCGCGCCTGCGGCGCTCGATGGTCCCACATTTACTAAAAAGAACCCCCCCCCCAACCGAAATCCTGGCTACGGGCATGCAATCAACACCTTAATCGCAGATTCTTGGTCGAGGGTTTGAAGGCAACAGGAAAGGACAGGCAAATGATCTAAAACAGTATATCATGTGTCTATGCTACTCTAAGAGCTATTCATAAATTCTAACTTATTGGGTCAACCATAGGGTGAACCCGCTGTCTATAGGGTGGGGTGAAGTGATGTTGTAATATCTGCCCTTTCGGTGCAAATTTAATTTGCATCTCTACCTATCTACTGTCACTGCTAAGGGTGCAGTCACGTATGTCATTCGCATGCATCCTAACGAATGTGTGTTCACATGCAACCCCTAGTAGAGTGGAGTACTAGTAGAGTAGAGTTCTTCTGGCGCAGGTAGGAACGTCCAGTTCCAACTATTTATTAGGCCACACTTAAATTTCAGGTCACTGTCATTCCAGGTAGCTTTGGTCATCCAGAGCTCTGTAGTTACAGTAATACACACTATGTAATCGAATGTGGTTATCCAGTCTCCCCTTCAAGCAGTTTACACTTGTAGATGTCACCGCAGAATCTGGTAGGATTTATTATTTCGCCATGCCTTCTACACGGAGAACCCGGACATTGGACAACAGCAATACTCTGTTGTCGGAGGTTACTGTACCCTCCGTCACAGAGTAACAAACTATGTTGTAAAAAAAAAAAATAATAATAACCATTATTGTGATAAGGTATTTTTATGCTACATACGCGTGTTTGACATGCAATACATTTTTTTCGCCAGGCCTTCTACACGGAGAACCCTGACACGGGCGGGACGACAGACGTCGGCGTGAAAGTGCACATCCACCCGCAAGGCGAGCCCGCCAAGATGGACATCCAGGGGATCCCCATCGGGCCCGGCAGCCACGCTTACATCGGCATCTCACAGGTTACGGTAAGTCTCCACGCTTATATCGGCATCTCGCAGGTTACGGTAAGTCTCCACGCTTATATCGGCATCTCGCAGGTTACGGTAAGCCTCCACGCTTATATCGGCATCTCACAGGTTACGGTAAGTCTCCACGCTTACATCGGTATCTCACAGGTTACGGTAAGTCTCCACGCTTATATCGGCATCTCACAGCTTACGGTAAGGCTCCACGCTTATATCGGTATCTCACAGGTTACGGTAAGGCTCCACGCTTACATCGGTATCTCACAGGTTACGGTAAGTCTCCACGCTTACATCGGCATCTCACAGGTTACGGTAAGGCTCCACGCTTATATCGGCATCTCACAGCTTACGGTAAGTCTCCACGCTTACATCGGCATCTCACAGGTTACGGTAAGGCTCCACGCTTATATCGGTATCTCACAGGTTACGGTAAGTCTCCACGCTTACATCGGCATCTCACAGGTTACGGTAAGCCTCCACGCTTATATCGGTATCTCACAGGTTACGGTAAGTCTCCATGCTTACATCGGCATCTCACAGGTTACGGTAAGCCTCCACGCTTATATCGGTATCTCACAGGTTACGGTAAGTCTCCACGCGTACATCGGCATCTCACTTATTCATCGGCATCTCACAGATTGCCTTAGATCCTTATCGGCGATTGGTTCAATCACAGCCTGATTAAAACTTAAACGCCTTCATCATCGTACGTCGACCCTCAGACGAAGGTGACCATACCGTCAGAAAAAAATAGCCATGCTGAAAGACAAGGAACATAAACATTGATGATCGCTGTACGCCTATCATCTATAAAGTTTTCAAACTTGCAAAATGCAAAAACTATAATTTTGCTTACATTTGATCGTCCCAACAGTATCAGAATGAAATCCCGCCATGGGGCCTGTGTAAGGACCTGGATCTGGAGTACTACGACACCTACACCCTGACCGGCTGTCTGATGGAGTGTATGGCTAAATGGGTGGAGAGAGAGTGTGGCTGCACGGCACTGGAGCTCCCAGGTCAGTCATGAACAGCCTTCTCTTCAATGTAAATTCTCTCTCTCTCTCTCTTTCTCTCTGCGTCTTTCCCTTTTTATCTCTGTCACTCTCACCCTGTCTCATTTTGCCCCATCTCTGTCTCTCTCTGCATATCACTGGAGCTCCCATGTCTTTAACAGAAATTCTGTCTCTCACTCTCCCCTTCTCTATTTTTTGCTCTCACTCTATGTCTCCCTGTCTCTTTTTTTCTCTCTCTCTTCCCTTCTCTCTTTTCACATCTACCACCAGTACTATCCTCCGACTACCACCCCTATATCACAACAACAACAACAACAACAGCAACGAGCACAAGTAACTTTGATCATTCTTTTTCCAGGGAACCTGACCTATTGTGAACCTCAGCAGATCGTCGACTGTGTCCTCGGAGTCAAAGGTAAACTTGGCATCTCTTAACGATTAAAGTAAAATTAACCAACGTAAGAATGCAAACAGTTCATGGCTGAAGGGGGTTGTGATGAAACCAACCTAGTACCAATATGAAATCAATATATTCAATATTCAACCTATTTAGAAATCGACAAAACTAAGATTTTAGTTCATCTTTTTACCATTTTTAGCACCATTTATGTATGTTTCCTATGCTTCCACCATGTACATGTACTTGTACGTGTACTTGCAATTAGTCTCCGGGCATGAAATTGCAAACAAACTTTCAATCATGAAACAAGTAAAGCAGCGCTGAAGGTGAATCTTCTTGACTGTTGCCTACGTTGTTTCCTCATCAGACCAGATCACGACCGGAGCCCTGGCGTGCGACTGCCCCACACCCTGCCGGATCCAGACGTTTGACTACTTCGTGTCGTACGCCGGTTGGCCGAACCATATCGTGGAGGTGTACCTTGGGCAAGAGAATAACGTCAACATGACGTACATGCAGTACGTTACGTACATGACTACTTTTACTATCTAAACCCTACTTACCACTGTGTACAGACACATCCCCTAGAGCGCCCTTCTTTTCACCGCTAAACGACCAGAGGTCGCTCAAAATATTTCTTAATCGAAGAACAAATTTCTATACGTTTTGTGATCTCTAAAATCCAATTTTTAGATCGTGCGTCATCGTCTCTCAGGGTATAAAATCAAGGGTCATAATTTTTATAGCTCAAAGGTCGCTCAACGCTTGTCATCTAGTAGTAGAAAGGTGGCATGAGTAGTTGGAAACTCGCAGATTGGAACGATACAATCATCGCTTATGCCGACTAACAAACTAACAAACAAAGTCACAAACTAACGAACGAACGAATGAATTATCGAATGATAACTAGCTGAATGATAAGTAACCAGCCAACCAAGCAACCAACTAAGTAATCAATCCACTGACTAACCAATTAATTCACAAAGTAACTAACTAAGTACCTAACTAACTAACTTACTTTGATTAACCAACCAACCAACTACCTAACAGAAACAACACTCGTGGTTGACCTGCGATTCTAACATGTGCGACCACGTTTCCAGGAACAACTGGGCTTCTATTGACGTGTTCTACGAGGAGCTGAACTTCGAACAGATCACCCAGAAGAAGGCCATGACTCCGGGAGACCTGCTCAGTAAGTCACCACGTTATAAAATGACGTCATATGTATTTTAGATATCAATTTCGATCCGCCATCTTGGATCATATGTTGATGCCATCAGCTGGGCACCCCGAAACTGATGCGAGCGTCCATGTGGATAAAACAATTTGAAAAAAAAGTCATTATGAAATCCATGTGGTTAGGAAGATGACTTAATATGTTAAGTATGATATATCGTATGACAGATTGATAATTTTCATTTTCTTACATCTTCTTTTACTTTGGAATTGATATTGGAATCCTATGAAATTCTGATCAAAATATCGCTTTCCAATATTTTTCTCGCAATTTGCGCATATTTTGCTCATTTTGCAGCTGCTTTGTACGATTTTGATATGGTTGAAAACTTTTTCCTTTGGACACGGCCGAAAATTGATCCATCCATATAATCAAATCAACATGGCCTTTAATATGAACAAGAACTTGTCAGAGTAAAGTATGAAGTAGCATGAGGGTGCATGGGTACATTACATTTCTATTTTTGACGCTGTTACTCTATTTTTGACGCTAATAATACTACGCGAAATATCAAATTTTTCAATAATTTTTGTTTTCCCCTATTTTTCAGGCGGCCTTGGCGGCCAGCTCGGCCTATTTGTGGGTGCCAGCGTCATCACCTTCATGGAGTTTCTGGAGTACTTGTTGAAGAGACTGACGTATTGTTGTAGGAAAAAGAAAAAGACCAACAAGGTCAGCGCCAGCACGTCCCGGTCCGAGGTCTGGGCGGCTGACAAGATCGATCCTCTGAAACTGCAAAAAGTCAACATGCTGCAGGAGACAAAGATGTACAAGGAGTAGCTATAGGCGGCGGCATTTCTTGTCATTATACAAATGTACAAAGTGTTCAGTTATATACCTTACTGGCAAAAACCTTCAATGTTTTTGAATACTATAAAAGTTTTATGCAACGTTCCTATTTGCACTGATCCCTACGGCGGTGTTACATGCATGTAGTAACCGACTCTGAAGGCCACAAATATGTCCAGGTGGACCGCCGGATACCTCGGGGGTACCTGTCGGTGTTTTCATGATTATGCACTGGCGTCTATTTTTGTTGGGGTCGGGATTTATTTCAACCCCGAGTTTAGAAAACATCCAGGAGCCCGGCGTTGCCCCAATATAGCCCGAGAAGCCACAGTATCCTGTGGGACCACGTAGGGGCCACGCCCGAAAGTACTGAAAAATAGCCCGTACACTAGCGGGAGAGGCCCCTTTATCCAAAAGGGACCATAGCATTACTGTGTGTATTTTTTGCCTTGCTAATATATTTGCCAGTCTCACTGAGCTGCATGAGATCTGAGTCTCGCGTAGTTGTACGATATTTGACCTCTGAAGAAAAAGATGCCTCAAAAGCTTTTCCGCAATGTGTGTATTTTTTGCTTTATAACATCAAATGGTTTATGAAGGTCAGATAGATAAGGCTTAAGGGCAATGCGTTTTTCTCATTTTTCTTTACAGATAAATATAAAAATATAAGAAATATAAACTAAAGCTTTACAAGCAATTATATTGATCAATTTCTAGTCCTTACAAGACAGTTCATTTGTATCAAAAGGTTTGCGTTTTATTCAATTAAAGGTAACAAAAGAACACACAAAACTCGTTGGTATGAAGTACTAATGACATTTATTGACAAATGTTGCCAACTTAAGTTGAAACCGCCACGCACAAAAGTACAGACAAAACAACAGTAACGGATGAAGAATTTTACGTCACAAATATTTTCCGATGATGTATCGATCTCTACCATTATACAAAACTACCACAAATCTACAGTCACCATCTACCCCAACTTACGTCATAATTCCCTTTACACGCGGACAAATTCAACTTGAGAGCACTTGCCAATATTTCTCCAATATTTTCTTTCCTGTAAGTCTTCCG
Source organism: Branchiostoma floridae (assembly GCF_000003815.2). Lineage (NCBI taxonomy): Eukaryota > Metazoa > Chordata > Leptocardii > Amphioxiformes > Branchiostomatidae > Branchiostoma > Branchiostoma floridae. The sequence goes on along the minus strand of NC_049980.1, from coordinate 29,147,448 downwards.
ATCTCGCTCTTTCTTTCATTCAAACGATATCAAATGTTCTACAATTATTTACGATGCAGTCAGCCCTGGCCTCCCATGCATTCTGTACACTTTGATCACGTAACTGGTAGTGGTAGATTAACATTTCATGATAAGGTATAGCTACAGGCAAGTGTCTTCAGTTCGTGGCGAACAAATGTCTTATTCTTATCCCTCAGCTGTCCCCAGGGAGTAACATTGACAAGTGCTAACAACTATAATACACCACGAATGTCTTACGTTGTGGCATTGCGATTCGCTTACAATATTGCTAAAAATGGCTTATTAAAATTACACTGTAAAAAGCGATTAAAAGTCGTCAACTTGGCATTCTTGTTCCCAAACACCATTTCTCGTGTTTGTCACTGCGAGCGTTCTCGTTTCTATCCTAGTACATAGAGCATGGAGTGACCAACCATTACAAAAAGACATCTTTTGTAGGAATGTCGGAAGGCAACAAACGGAGTAAACAGTGCCAAATCTCTCGAAATCCCCCCATAATCTTCCCATTCATTATAATAAATTTAAGGATATAACCAAGTGGTTAATAAGGTGCGAGTTTGCAACTTTGAACTTTGTAGCCGCATTAGACAAACTGTGTCCGAAGATAAATCTCTTCGCCTTTCAATACTTTTCCGTATGAAAATATGGTTAAGGTTGCAATGACAGCTGAACGTATTGAACATGGGCACAGGATACACAAATGATAACCAAACTTACTCTGCCTGGATGAGAAACCATTTTGCTTATAGATTTTGATGCTACATGGTGTCATACATACGTATCAAAGAACCCTACTAGTGCTGAAATATGTATGTTTATCCGTTTTTTTTTCTGAATAAATGAGCCCGTTATGTTAATGTCACTAAAAGTTGCTCTACTGTCTGAGTGGTCTGGTGTAACATAAACAAGTTATGGTGGAAGACTTTCGGTTGCCTGGCATGAAACAAGAACCCGCGGTCACGTCGTACATCCGGTATCTGCGGAGGGGTAAGAAATAATTAGTTTCTTTATTTTTTGTGATTCAAAGCCACAAATAAATAATTATAACAAACAAGGCCATAACAAGCTTGCGACAGAAATACGAAAAATTGAAGTTCTGCTGCAGTACCAAGGTCCGGCATCAGGGGGGGGGGCAATACCGACCTTTGTCTTACCAACACCACATACCAAATATCTCAATCCATTCAGACATGGAGAGGTTCTTAAGTTATAACTACAGATATGCGGAAACGCATACACATACCCAAATACAAACACAGGCTGCAGTACCGTAAGAAGCCACCAGGGGGCCCAAAATCAAATAATCACTAAGACCTATCCACATATCAATACAATCCGTCCAGACCTTCTCGAGTTATGCTGCCCATCATTAAAGTTCATGGAGGTAAACACAGTAGCTAAGGTATCCAGACAACGTTATATTCAGTGTTTTTTAAGGTTCGTGTGACGACAATACATACGATAGGTACCTGGTCCATCAGCACCGAATACCCACCTAGTATTACTACACAGTTCCCTCTTTCATTCCATAGCTACATTTCGTTGAGTTCGTTCAGAGCTGCATCCAGATCAGCCTTTGCTCCCTGGTACTTCTCTTTCACTTCTTCTAATTGGTCTGGAATTGTGAGAGATAAAAGCGTGAGATATATTCCAGGTGGTAAAGGGTGTCTTCTGTGTCTGTATCTATATAGCCGGTCTGACCGCCACTCTACATTTTGAGTTACGTAGATGTAGGTTAGACATCCAGGTAACAAGATACGCCAAAAAGCATTTACTCTCAAGAAACTGGGTATGGTATTGGAAACGGTCAGACGTTTCAACTCGCATCCACTAGTTTCCGTCATTGAAACTGAGTAACTGCTTTTTGGCGTAAATTTTGAGTTATTGGGTTCGACTTCATTTTCTGAGAGATAAGAACTTCTTGGGAATGCGGTCCTAATACCCCCCTCACATTAGGCGAAAATCGATCGGACGACGAGTCTGCGAGCTCTAAATTACGAGGAGGCATGACCCTACTGCCGACGAAGGAGTGGCAGAGTTCCCCCTTTCCGTCAGGGTCATGCCTCCTCGTAATTTAGAGCTGGACGACTGGAGTGCAATGTGGTGACTTTTTTTGTTCCTTATCACGACATAACGATATTTTGTCAGCATTTCTGATACACAATCGATACATTAGTACTTTATCAAGCACAGTGACATACGTACCTTCTAACTTTGATATTTCTGTCTCCATCAGTTGTATTTTCCTTTCGGCTGCTTCAGCACGAGTTTCGGTCTGCAAATTCAAAGAGAAAACGGATAACGCCAATGCATTAAAGTAAAAAAGAAAAACAACAACAATATCATCATCAACAACAACAAGAACAACAACATGGAACGGTTCAACCTGGTTTGTAACAGATCTATTGATAACTGTGTTCATTCACAGTCATTTTTCTAGGCCTAACGCACACATTTTAGAATCGTCTAAGTTGTCCCCAACATTGGACGATTCTAAAATGTGTGCGTTAGGAACATTGATATTGTGTTTCCGATTACCCTCTAAAATTATGTAGCTATCCACCTGCTGGCCAATTGACTCCTACTAGGCTTTTATTCCTAAATTGGCCAAAGTCCCCTGTTACTATTGGCCCAGACGGGAGTCTGGTAGAGACTAGGCCTTATCACTCATCTGATGTTAAATAGTCGTACCTCTCTCTGGGTGTCCTGTAGCTCTCTGTACCGGCTCTGCAGGCTGTTCTCCTCATCCTCTCCCTAACAAAAACGGAACAGAAGTCTGTTAGGAAATCTGGACAACAACCAAGAGATAACAGGTAACCAGGATTAAATCCACCATGCCTCCGTACCAAACACTAGTGAGGTATACTCACCGCGAAATAAAGGTATCCATGGAAGAGCAGAGAGGCACAGCAAAGAGAATGACAGACAAAGATGTGAGTATGAGCAGTTCGAGAGTAAGGAAAGCTAGACAAAACTCTGATCAAAATCATTCACATGAAGTAGTCGTAATATATAACTAATAACAATGACTTGCACCATGTGTGACCATGATTCCAAGCCGGTGCAAGATAACACAAGATACTTTCATGATTAGTCACTGGTTAACGCATACACTATATGGCCGTCTGTTGGAAGTTATCAACGGCTTTTACGTGCCGCGTTCCAGGAGGTGCATAATCAGCGCTGCTAGTAGTCATCTTGTATCTTGTGCATTATTTGTTTTTAGTATGTTTGTAATTCTTCAAGAATTTCTAATAAATATAGTAATTCAGGGTGTGAAACACATTGTTTTCATCCCCTGCATGTGATTGATATGTGATAAAGTGTTCCGTTAATGTGCAAGAACAGCACTGACTGCTCACCCTGTTCTGGCTGGACTCCAAGGACCTGACCTGGTCTCCTGTGATCTGTAACTCCTCTTCCAACGCCTTCACTCGCCTAGGGAAGACAGGTTTCGTCATTTTCTTGGGTAAAACAGGAGCTTGGGCAAATACTTGCGAACAATCTTATGGCCGTGAGAAAGTTTCTAATGTTTAGTGTCACGGCTTCAACTCTCATAATTCCACCAGATACTATAATACTGCCACATGATAAACAACAACAACAATGATTTACCGATGCATCATTAGCGATCCTGAGGTATAGCCACTTCAGATATTTAGGTGTTCAAGAAAATGTTGGAAGGGCCTTTATAACAATGTTTTGATGTGTCGTTATTACGACACCCGGTGGAAATTTGAAGAGTTCGTGTAAAATATCACTTTTTCATTTTTTTTCGACCTTTATTTGATCTTGATACATCTTCGGCCAGGGCCGATTTTCAAGACTTGTGCAGGAGGTCAGAGGTCATCCGTTCTGAACAATAAACACAATTATGTACAATTCAACATTACATAATCACGTCCGTCCGATATTTTCGATTCAAAGACAAATTTTAACAATACTAGTACATAGATTTCTTTACCATTAGCGAACCAATAGAAATAAAGCAATCTTTCATCTTCGCGGTGTCCTGCTTGGATTTTGTATTGGATTCTATATATCTAGAATGTAGAAAACGTTCACCAAACTTACTGCTCAGCTTCTTTGTATTTATCTTCCATATTATCCAGCTGCTGTTCCGCCATGACTAGTTTCCTACTGACCTGAAAGAAAGTTAAAGTAAAGATGACCAATTGGCAGCATTCTCAAATTTACCAAATACATGGGCAGCATCCTCAAATATACCAAATACATTGCCAGCATCCTCAAATATACCAAATACATGGCCAGCATCCTCAAATATACCAAATACATGGCCAGCATTCTCAAATATACCAAATACATTGGCAGCATTCTGAAATATGCCAAATACACGACCATTTGACAGTATTCTCTTATATATCAAATACTAGTACATGACCCAAAAATCTTCACCAATCCAGTTATCAGAACTGATATGTATGCCATAACGTTGAAGGCGATTAGAATATGACAAATGACAGAAACATTACCTCTTCATACTTGAGTTCCATCTCCTCTTTTGCCTCCTTCGCTAGCTTGAGATCAGTTTCCATCTGCGACGACTGCATCCCAGAAGAAAAGGAGAAAAATGGAATTAACTCCAACGATTGACTACCTTACTTTATGTCTCAGTGGATTTGCTGAAAGCATGCAGCCATGCCCAAATGTCTCCCATTTCGGAAACCAGATTATTCGTGTTTTCTGTGCAATGAGTGTAAAGAAGGAAGAAGGGAAAGTTCAACAAGTGAACCATAGCATCATCGGAACGACAATAATGAATGGATACTTTTATACATTTCGCCCAGCTGAGCTAACTAAACTACAGACCACAACATGCTAGGTCATGCTTGTAAACATCTACATGTTGGTATCGTAGTCTAGTATGTAGGATCGGCGTCTTCACGCCTCTTGATATTGGTAAAATATATGGTTCATCTCACTATGGTCGGTATGTCAAAACGTATGAGGAATATGAATTTTTCAGTGCTACTCATATGTGAGGGAATCTATTTTGAATATTGCTACATGTAAATGGCTGTGATAGGATGTCATGAGCAAAACTAGCAGAATCAAGTGCACTAATCTTTTGACGTATTTGGGGTAAAAATCTTTGACAGATTCTTTGCTCCAGATAGAGGAGTACATGTACATGTACATGTTATGCCTTCCTGATTCAATTCGCAGTTTGTGGCAACTGTGAGTTATGCCGTACCTTGTCGTCCTCTGTGGTGCTCCTGTGCTCTAGTGCTTGTCTTGACCTGGTGGAAAACAAAGACAATGTATATGTTATCCCAATATCAGCAAGTTAGCTGCCTAGTGCACATTGTATTGCACCTGTTGCAAATTGAATAAAGTCAAAGCAACAATGATAGTGGTATTGGTTTTTATGACAACAGCCTGATTTCATTTAACGTTACTTGAATGTTTTTACACACACCTTTCGGCCTCGTCGAGCCTTGACTCTAGTTCCTGGTTTCTCTCGTTGGTTTCCTTGAGGCTGGTCTCCGCGGTGTCCAAGTCCGCTTCAAGCAGCTGCATCTTTCTCCTCAAGCTCTCGATGTCATTCTCGGCCTACAGGTATCGTTAGATAAAACAGCGCGGTTATACAAGGAAAAGGGTTGTAACATATGTTCGTGGTTGTAGATGCAATTAAGCCCCCTTTCCAAATCAAGAATTTAGCTCTGCCGACGTGTTGGACATTTTCGGCCGAAGAACGCGGCGATTACGTTTTTCGTCAGCTCGACCGACGTTCGTGAGTCCCTGGAAGCTGTTCTTCAATTTAGCGAGGCATCCGGGACGATTTTTGAACTTTTTATGAGATTTTGGATTGGTTGATGTCATTGTCTTTAGGGTGCTCGTCGACCTCACTCATGCCCTACATATTTCCCAAAACTCAGCAGTTAAAGTTGATCCGAATATTAGCTTTTCACTGCCCACCAAAAAGGTACATATAAAACCAATGGGGTAACGTTTTGAAGAACCCTCGTATCTTACCTGTTCCGCCCGGTCTTCTGCCTCTTTCCTGGCGTTCTCGGCTTCTTCGCACTTTTCCTTGGCGAGTTCGGCCTCTTGCCGCAGATTCGCCAGCTTCTTCTTCACAGCTTCCATCTGGATACACGGTTCAGAGGAACACACGTCATTAGGGACTTGTCAATACTGCACGTCATACATGATGGAAGCACGTTTTCTTTTAAACTGCCCCTTCTACGATCACAAAAGGAGCTCTTTACAGAGGCCATAAGAATCCATCCTAATTTCTCTACGTTTACATGCAAAAGGAGAACTACTCTCTTCTTAGCATCACAAAACCACACATCACAGGAAAGTGAGTTCTTTCGTCTTCCACTGTCAAAAAGAAAGAGAAGTCAACCCTAGAAAATTTATTATTTAAATTCAGCTTTTAGACACATGCTATATTGTTCTATAGGAGGCAAAAATTTGAAATGAATCTATGATTATCATCTGCTGAATCTGTCTGGACACATGATGCCAGGAATATAATTTTGCAAGCATCCGAGTTACAAGCATCTGAAGCCGCAGCAATGTGTCCCAGGCCATTCGTTGTTAAACGTAATCTCCAGGCAGATTTACCAGTGGCATAAGATAGTATCGAACTGGCTTAGTCATCAGTCAATTTCTAATTCTTTTAAAAATGAATGACTACACGTGTTTGTATTTTATATGTACGAAGTTTTAAGCATGTTTCAGATGTCAATTTTCACTCCTCCGTTATGATTTTTAACACATCGATTTTAAACACTGTAAACTAGCGACTTATTCAGATCATGTCTGCTACGCTAATAAAATTCTTTGATTGATTGATTGATTGAAAAAGTCACTGATAGTCAATCCGGTAGTCAAGCACACTCTTAGGCCGGCTTCACTCCTCTGGCAGCTTTTGATACTACGTATCTTATGCTACCGTAGGATCTGCTTGGAGATTTCGGAAAACGAGCCTGAGGCAATTCGTGGCGACAAGGCCGGTCAGTCCAATTCATCGTCACACCCACTTTAATCAACCAAACACACATGGCGAGGACGTGGATTTTCCAGGTTACTGGTTCATCATCTATACTATAGCCATGCAGGTGACAATCACAGGGAGGTGAAAGGTCGCGTGCATGCCCTGTTGAGGTGAAACGTTACGTGACAAACAAAGAAAGAAGGTGATGAGATGACGTACCCTTTCACACATAGTATCGAGCCTCCACCGCTGCGTGTAAGTGAAGGGAAAGAGTCAGGAAAGAAATCTCGACATGAGATGAAATCATGCATTTTGACAGGTTATATCTTGTTGGATATCATATGATATCAACTATTCGGTACTCCTTCATTTCTAGCCTGGTGCCCATCCGTATTATAGCCCCCGAGTCTCGGGAGCTTGCAGAGAGGACGGAAGAGACTCAGGAGCTATAACACGGCTGGATACCAGGCTACTTCATTTCTTTGTTGAGTTGTGGCGGATTCCATGTTGGATTTACAAAACGGTAGGTTTTGTGTGTCCATTTATCCACTTTTTGTTTATGTCATCTAAGACTAGATTAGTTATTTTGATTTGTGTATCCGTCCCGTTATTTATGTTTTCCTGAATGAAATATTTTAAAAAGGCTATTAAAACCTGCGCAGGTACGATCCACTCGACAAACAGATTGGAAGGGACGATTGTGACTCGAGATGCAGTGAACGGGTCGGCTACAAGTCAGAAGACGATTAGAACAACATTCCGAAGCAACAACTTCTCTTGGAGAGTAGTATCACAGCGCTGTCCTAATTACCCCCACTTATCGCCTGAAAGCAAGACAGTTTGATTGCCCAGAGGAAATTAGACGTCGCCAGGCATCTTGAGATAAAGTCTTCACCAAACACTTCAAGTCACGATCCTTAACTATCACGATGGTAAACTCATTAGATGAGAATATTGTCATCAGCTTTTAGATGAGAAGGAAAATTTAAAGATAAGCGATGTTGTTTCTGGTACTGGTTTGACATAGAGACAAGGAAACATCACCTGCAACGCTTTTGTAAGTTTTGGCTACGTTTTTCTTTGATGGCCCCATTCAATCAATAGGTATTGAAGTGGACACCACCATTCGGAAGTTGTCAATGGCGTTCAAATTAAAGAAAAAAAAAGCTATGTCCCCTTTCGTTGTGCACAATTCTGTCTACCTCGAAATTACACTGCGGCGAGTATTGTGACTACCAGGGTCAGTCCATCTGATTACACACTTTAACCCCCCCCCCCGTGTCCCTGTTAGGTGATGAACAAGGTGTGCGGCGGGACCTCGGTCGATCAATGGGCGCCGTAGGAATAATTAGAAGTATTCCCTCGCAAAAACTGCACGGGTTCTGTACTGTCAAAGGCCCGCCTTGGCTACAGTACAGTAGAGACAGAAAATGACTTAAGGTGGTATCCCACTGCACTTGGGGCACCGGTGCGGCACTGCGGGGTTCTAAAGATTACTTGGCGAATTTCGGAGATAAAGAACGAATTTTCTTACGTTTTGTGTATTTTGTTGTTTTCTAAGTCATACTTTTACATATTATGCAATATCTAAATCATAAAAAAATCAGCGAAAATACAGTGAACGAACTATGCAGTGCCGCACCGGCGCCCAAGTGCAGTGAGATACCACCTGTACGCGGTACCAAAATGTCAAGAACTCACTGCAAACAGAATATTTACACCCAAACATTTATGTTTGTTAAATGACGTTTGAAATCACGTGGCTTAAAATGATGCTCTAGCTGTTTACCAGAGCCTGAAGTGTGTGATCTTTGGGTCCTCCATTCAATAGGGCAATAAACTTGATAAGAGGAGGCATTAACTCCAGCATAAGCACGTGATGACCCGTTATTTAGGTATTGGCACTCCTGACCACACCTGCAATATCTCAAATTGACGTCACACTGTACTTTTGATGTTTACACAACCTGTGTTGCGATACCTGATTGTTGTTGCATCGAACGAGACTATGTATATGGCTATCACTTCATTTTTCCCAACGTTTTCTATTCGTTCTCAAAACTAAACACATTGAGAAAAATATTTAGCGATTTTGTGTATTGATCCACGTCAAAACTAAACACATTGTGAAAAATATGCAGCAACTTTGTCTATGGATCCAACTCTGATAATCCAAGATAATTGCAAAAATTGATCTGTGCTCAAGCTCTATCTCTACTAATAAATCCGATCGACTGATAGATTGTACCTTTCCCACTGATAAGCTATTCAAATATATTGAAAGATAGGGTATGAATACATTAAAATATCTCATTGTCACCTCCTTACTGCGAGTGAAATGGGCTTTCATTTCGCTGAAAATGAATAAACAGCCTACTATGCTTACGTAAAGCAAACGTGATACGAAACGAAATAAAATCTATCATAGACAGAAACTTATGATTCGCCTGCCAAGTAAAAAATATGCAGAAACATTCAATAGGATACTATCAGACTATACAGACACTAGGAGGATGAATGGACGTCTTGAATATGTAATGCTATGATTGACACTAAGAATTTGCAGCGCTACTAGGATGATATACGCCAGGGAGACTCTCTAATTATGTGTAAGTGGGACGCCATGGTCTTGATGTACAGCTTCAACGTGAACATCATTTTAACCAGGGCATAGACCCATCCACCTATTACATAAGAGATTCAAGCATGTAACATTGCATAGAGGAAGCCACATCAGCATTAACTGGGAGATCTCGACTGAACCACTTTATACTACACACCGATAGACAATGTTTTAAGGTGTCCTGTGGCACCAAAAAACGATATAAATTTAGTTCCAATTTATGCTGCTGGAGCAACGTCATTCATCGTTCAAGCTTCTCTCACGTTGCATTTTGCGCCTGACCAACGTCTAGAATAACTAGTTAAGACAACTAACGACATTCACTTGAAGCTAAGGGCAGCACGAGTACTGGAATTTTTCATACTTAATGATACTTAACTCGGAATATACATGCATCTCCTGAAGTCGGACAGGATCCAAGATGCAGCTAACACGACTTTGAGAATCAGACGACCCAATTTTACACGCTCATACACGCTCCCTCTCCCCACCAGCTTCAGTGATTTCCCCGTTTGCTGCTAAACATCACCTCTGCAGACGTTTCCCAATTTAATCTAAGTAAAGAGCTGTGTTGTGAGCGCGATACAGGCCACTGCAGCGACACGAGGTCTCGCGAGAGTTAAATGAACGCTACGCGACCGGAATACGGCAGGTGGAAGCGGAGGAGGGACGGCATGTCTCCTCTAACTTCTCCCGTAAAACTCAATTATACACGCGGCAACGCTTATCAAGACACATCCTCACTGCCTGGGCGGCCTCTACGGTGCTGAATGCATATCAAATTTGACATTGAAGAATACCTTAAGATACAGAAAATGGCTTCACGCATGTAGTTCTGTGTATATACGGGGAACAAATCGCTGTACTGGGGACGAGTTAATGATATTACGCAGGGCAAGGAAGAAACGGTGCCATTTCTAAATGACATTTGACTAATGTATTGTCGCAAAGTAGCATAGAAATACTGATGTATGTAATACATTAATTCCCTATATTAACTACTCCAGATTCCGTTTCATATAGTCCACTAGTATTGTAGTAACTAAGTTTATTGTAATATGATATATATATATGCAGCACTAGACTCTATCTTTTGTTATCTATACATTGCCATACATTGTCGATTCAATTAATATTTGTTGCGCAATAAATCATTCTTCTTCTTCATGGAACACTTTTGAACAGTTTCTTCTCGGTTAAGATCAGACCAGTACAAAAATAGTCGTGCATGACGACGAAAGCTGAATGATGGCACCCCAAGCGCAAGTTTGCACAGATATTCACATGCGCTTGCCGTGCGCAGCTGAGCGACAAAGATCAATGACATGTGGCAGGCTTGGTACATGGCGGGACTCAGGGGACTCACGGCTGTCGATTGCCTACCTGACAAAGTACGTATCCTGTCGCGGAACTCGGAAGCTGTCGCAAAAGATCAATCTATTTATAACGCGGAGGATTAGATTAGTGCAGCGTCCTTCGAGGCTCTGCTCAAATCATCCCAGCCGTTCCTCAAGGTGAACGTTAACACCATTAAGGCGACTCAATGCTTCTGCACACTCCGTCTGCCGTCTATAACCACGGAATAAGTGGCGTTCATCACATTAACAAAACATGATCTATGGACCTGTCACAACGCACACGATATTATGCTGATATCAATTATTTGACCTAACACAGCCTACGAACTGGCAATGCTGCCAACATTATCTCAAAATGCACACGCTTCCGTCACCGCTGGTGTTCACTTCTGGAGTTTCCGGCAGTTTGGGGCCATGAAGTACTGAGCCAAGTAGCCATTTTGTCGGAAGTTTGTGTTGTCTAAGAAGACTAAGAGAGTTATAGATCTGCTATCGACGGTTGAGCTTTAGCCGTGAGCTGCGTCAGTCGTGTATTGATTTCTATCAGTGACATCTGTGACCCTTGTCTGCCAGTAAACCCGACCTGCGCGTCGATTCATTGTTGTGCACAGAGCCAACAATGCGCTGTCGGAATACGAGCTGCAACTCACGAAGAGTAAAGATTGGAAGATTGTATTTTTCCCGTTTTATTAATAATCGTTGGGTACTGTGTGCAGTAGTGTGGTAGTTTTGTTACGTGGATTGGTCGCCTACCCGCGGGGCATAACGAGGCACAGCCTTTCCAAAATATCACAAAGTACAAACAAGCTACATCAAAGGTTATTCTGATCAAGGTATTACCGTAACCTTTGCAACGACTTCTGCAAAAGATCAATCATATGAAGGTTTGAAACAAAACAACAAAGCAAAACAGAACAATAAAGAGCTTATACAGAAGCCTTTAACTCTTTTTAGGGAAAGTCTACAACTTGCAAATAAATCCATTCACTTAACATGTATCTTTATATCCAAAAATCCATTTCAAGCCAATCCAATATGTTTGTTTTTAAATCATGTTGACCCAAGCAAGGTGCTTCTTAGACAAATGCCACCTGTCCTTCAATACGACTTCGTAAAGACACTTTATGGTCCCCCAACCAGTGAGGCTGCTACGTTACTAATGGTTCAGTTTAGATTGAAGGGTATCTCATGATTTAGGACTGCAGTGTCTTTCGGAACGGGCGTAAAATCGTCTCCAGTGATTGAGAAGGTGCCTCGAGCATGTCTAAAGGGCCTAAGCAACTAAGTAACCCCTGCCTTTAAAATGTACCCTACTCACTGTACTACTGAAGCAGCAAGGAAACCTGCTGTCCCATGTTCCACTAGGCACTACAAGGTCTGATCGAACGAACCCCTTCTGTGACCTCGCTCGCCCTTTTCTCGGCAGACAAATTGTGCAACACGTGCGCGAAGCGACTGTGTGATCTAATATCGGCTTCTAGGGTCGTGACAGAAATTAAATTTCCTGGCGATCTCAGTTACAATATTGTTACATGTAGCGATATTGCTTACATACGACAGTACGAGTCGTAGATATCATCTAAATCTGATAAGACACTTGTGAACATTACAGAAGCAATATATCTCTCATCATTAGCATGCTGTAGGCACTGCACTGTACTCTGACAGTTTGGGATTCTATGGTTCAAAAATATGCTTCGTGTTTAATAATATACTAGTATATTAGCCTACCATGCAGAGAAATCAGTAATGATTCTGTAGCTGACTCCGTTCAAGATTTCAATCTGTAAAGCTCAATAAATAGATATAATGAATAAATTGATAAGCAAAGAAAACTATTTTGTATTCTCTAATCAAGGCTACCGGCGCGGGAAATTTCAATGACGGATCGTTCTGTTGTTTTTCAAGATAATATAGGGTTATATAGGTTACAGAAAACGGAAGAGCAAAATATAATTTCATGAATGAGGCACAGGTCCGCCCCACCACCAGACAGACGACAGGGCCTGTCTGCTGTCGTGAAATAATCGATATTGTATCTCCCTGTGTTCTGCATGAATGCCCCTTCTTCGACAGGAGAGTTCACCACGATATTCAGAACAACCACAAAGTTAGCAGTGCAGACCATCAGTTAAGACGGAGAAAATATTATTAGAAGAATTGTACATCGTAAATCACTACCACGACACGAATCGCGAATTGTTTTTAGCCTGCCTCGGCGTTCTACGAAATTGCATTACATTAAACTGGAAATTTGTCAATTTGCGACGCACGTCGCCATCTTGTCTCCTTCCCAGCATGCATCATCACACATGTGTCACAACATTGTCGGCTTATCATGCTGCTGACTTTAATATGTGGGTCAAAGCAACGCAATGCACATAAATTACATTATCCATGGCGAGGTTATAAATGTTATACGGTAAACATAACCTTATTGGTTCACAAATACATCACACAGAAATGCAGTTACACGTTACACTCTCATGCTAACTCGATATTGACATTGTGTTTAATATAGATATATATACTAGTACATACATTTGCAACTTTTTCTGCAACACAAACAGAAGGAATTGCGACTTGCCGTACATCAACAGTAAACTTCAATGTTGAATGTTGCCGTTTAACCACATCGTGTGCAGCAAATGTAACAGTTACTCGTACGATTAGTGCTAACCTCACAGCTGGGACACTGAAGCCCTTGCTATAACGTAACCGCACGATGTTTCGTTCAGCTGCAGGCGAGTGTGATTCACATTCCGGTCATGTTCCTCTGTCAGCGCGGTAATGAACCTTAATCTCAGCACCACGGACGAGACGGAACGGCAACCCAAAAACCTCACATCTTTTAATTCCACAGAAATCCGGATCCCAGCTTTAATAGCTTCTTGAATAATATTGACTGTGTACCTCCAACATTACACAATGTGTTTGTCTCGTGCTTACTTTACGCGGACGACGTAGTAATATTCTCAGGGAATGAAAAGGGACTACAAAGTGACGGAACGGCAACCCCAAAAATACTCACATCTTTTAATTCCACAGAAATCCCAGCTTTGATAGCTTTTGGTCAGAGCCAACGAGGTTATATAGACAAGGCCTTCCCTATATATATTCCCTCCTTGGTCAGAGTCTATAACGTTACTATTTATTGCATTTGTGGACATATATTTTTATGGTCTTTGCAGTTCTTTTGCCAAAAAATGTCCCAAAGGAGTAATCGTCGGTTATCAATTCTAGGTCACTGAGGTCGGATCACTGCACACATTACTATGTATGTACCCAAGGATGTACCTAACTTTACTTTTATTCATATATGATTGTGAATTTTCTATTTCCCCCTATTTTGAAGTAAGTGGTTTTGGTGCATCATCACTAAAAAGGACCAGTTACAAAATCTCTGACAGTGCTTGTTTTTATTACCTACCAGAAGAAAGAGAGGGAAATTAGAAGATGATAATTCAGCAGTATTATAGCCATAGGGTAAATAATGTCCTATTCATTGCTTTACAATACCCCGGGGATGCCATATACCTAATGGTTATGTACATTGGGACTTAGACAAAGCATCATGCACAGTTCTATATTCAAATAGGAGATGGGATATTGGCCCCGTCGATATGGCCTCGAATACCGTCCCTTGTCCAATTTTAAGGTCACTTCTTTCTATAGCTTCAGGTAAAAAGAAATCCTATATCGATAATCCTGTCTTGTAGATATATTTCAATTCATCTGTCTATTGTCTGGGTATTGAACTCAACTTAATCGTATTTGTCTAATTTCCGCCTCTGTGATGAAGTCATTACCAAGCGTTGTTGATATACCCCCTGCTAAACTCACATGGTCCGTTTCCTAGCAACCGTTTCACGGAGGCAGAAATGCGTAATTTGATCCGCATAATTACCGCCTGGGTCTAATGCGAAAAACCCAAGCAAGGGCACATGGTCTTGGCAAGGAGGTTATAATGGTCTTGGGGTAGAGGTGCTTCGCTTGTTTACAATAAATGAATGCAGCAGTTATCTGCCCTGTTATTATATTTTTTACATTAATATTTTGTACAGACATTGTGTCTATTGGAATAATAACAATAGATTAATACAGCAATCAAATGCCCTTTATGATATTTTTGACATTAATATTGTGTACAGACATTGTGTCTATTGAAATAATTACTAGTATCATCGATACAAGGACTGAAGATTTTCGATCAAAAGAACGAGAATTGCAGACTTTTTATTCTGACATTTTACGCACAAACGGCTACCGCAATTGTAGACTTTATTTATTTGCTCCATAAAAAGAGTCTTGAAAGCAACGACAGTGTATTGTGTGACCGTCTCTCACGAATGGGTCCTTATGTCTCTTCTGAGACGAGTGTTGCGACAAGATAAGATGTGGAAGACGATACGGGAACACTGTGCAATAACGCCTACACTGTACTTCGATTTATCACTATCCTTCACACTTGAGTTGGTTATTAGACTTTTTTATTGGTGCTAATTTCTCGTTTATAGGATAAGTAAAGTCGTTATGTTCATGCCATCAAACTTATTTGGAGAGGATAATTTCTTTTACATCGATATCCACCGTCTTTTAAAAATTGTTATCACCTTGTAAATATGACAGAGCCGAAAACAATGACGTGGTTGGTTGCTGCTGTTACATTGTACTTTGTTACTCTCGTGACACTGGTGACCTTTGACCCGACTACACAACATACAAAACACAGAGAGAACATGTCACATTTATTACCCAAGAGAACAGGTTACACGAAAGACGGGGGTTCCATCGCGTTGTCTAAACAAGTCCATTGCAATTAATGATGCAAAATTACTCTCGTTAATTGAGTTTTCACTGACGAACGAACAGGAAGGGCCGGTGAAGACACCAGGAGACAACGAGCCACGCCCTCTCCTGGGTGCGTGGCACGGCAAGGGTCAAATATGCACCGGAAAAAAAACATAAGTCTCATCAAGCAACAGCTTAGCCAAACTGGACAGAATATGCGGTAAGGGAGGAGTGAATCATATCCGACTATGACGTCAGTTCGTTGACCTTATCTGAACGTATCTGGACATGTATACATACTTTCTCTTTGACCGCACCCACAACAGTTATGCCCAACAAAGAAAGGATTACAGGAAAAATACAATCGGCTAAACTGTGGCCTTCACTCACAAAATGTTAATCGCTTCCAATGAAGACTTCTTTGCTCTCTTTCATTGCACTATTTAAACCTCCTCCCCTCCCCACCAGATTTCCGCTTGATGATGCAAAGAAGGAGGTTAGAAAATTTACATCATTCAGACGAATATTAACGTTAGTTCAATAATTCCCGTTCCCCCTGTGCCGGAGCGTTACCTTGCATATAGCCCATAAGGTCAGTAATTATGTGCATTTTTACGGCGGTGAAATGCCCGTGCTTGGAAGGGATGTGTACATAGATGGTGTTGTTTATTTCCCACACAATGGATCGTGACAGTTCGTGTTTCCAAATCCTCCACCGAACCTTCTGAATTACGCGATCACACAAAATGTCGGAGTATGATCATGGTATACAGGAAGCGATAGTATAACCTTCGTCTGTTATATATGCATAATCCAAAGTCATGCATCCCCAATAGGTAGACACAAGAATATCAAGCTAAATGTCCCTTCTGCTGTCCTGACGTTTGTAAGGGGATTGGACACTGTAACAGTATTAATCCACAACTCTACGACAGGCGCAGGTGGCTTTACATTACCTTGGTCATGTTATATCCTGAAGAATGTTAAGGGGGAGGGCAGGGCATGAATAATGTGAAGACCACTCCGGTGACTGTTTGCTCACGCAAGTATGCAAGGAAACCTGGCAGGAAACCGGGGAGCAGACGACGTGCCGGAATCTCTCGCCACATGTTCCAGTTAAACACCGGGTTAGAGGTAGGGCAGGTTTGAATTTGAACCAGACGGTGACTCCACTACTAGTGCTACTACTATCATGGCGGACGTTAAAACGGCCGACACACCGGGCCCACGCCTTCGACCCGCTCTGCTGCTGCCGTAAGTTGTAGCCATACCTGGCCAGCTTACCTGGGCATTAAGGCAGGGGGTTTTACTACTAAACCGCCACGGCGAGCCGGCGTGCAGCCGTCTGAGAGGGTTAACACCGAGGGGAGGAAAATCAGAAAAACTCACCTTGCCTCAGAGCCTACAAAGGGATGCCGGCTTTCTGGAAAAATTGTCTTGGAATGCCAGAGACGGTTAACACTTGCCCAATTATGCAGAGTGTCGGGAGAGGAAGGGGCCGCCTTGCACACCGTCACAAGCTCACTCAACTGGTTTTATGCAAATGATAAAGACGTCACGCCCCAAGGGGAATGATCATGCGCGGGCCGAAATTTGTGACGATTTAAAATGGGCGCGGTTGTGAATCTTATTTTACACCTACTCTTTCCTAAAAAAATATGGCGACGCTGTAAAAAACCACCTGACCACAGCTACACGAATCCTGTTCTCTCTGTCGAAGGTCACAGGGCAATGACGATTAATCTTCTGCCCAGGCGCGCGGTTGCCTGGGGATTTAGAATTGGCCATGTGATTTATTGGTTGATTGTGCATGTATCGTGCGTACGATAATGATAATGTTCAATGATTTACAGATAGTGCCCTGCAGTTTGGACACAAATCGCAAGAGGTATTGTCTACAGGCCTTTATTGTATGTGTATGCAATACCATGCATGATATATGCGCATCCGTGTATTTGTATGTGGATATATATGTTTGTGTGTGTTAAAATGTATCTACGTGTCTTTCTCTAGATCTCTCTCTATGCCAGTTTGTTTGCGTGTGTGTATGAAGAAGAAGAACTTTATTGCGCAACGATCGTACACGGTACAATGTATGGCAAAAAAAGAAGAAACAAACTTATCATCCTAATTACTAAAACAAATATTCAACATAGTACATATGCAGATTATGAATATAGAATGAAATTTGACATCCTAATTTCTAGAACAATAAGAGCTAACCTAAATCACTGATATTGTACTACAATCGAGTGGGGCTAATTATGAGTTTCGGCATTTTTTCTTATGACAAAGCAGTCTTTTATATAATTATATAATTACCTATTTTAGCATTGTGGGAATTTTTTGTTACATCTGAATATATAATCTGTTGTACTTGATTCGAGGAATGTGAATAACTCATTACGTGAGATATTGCAATTGTACATGTACCTGTACCATCATGACAAAGTGAAATTCATCTTCAATTTACTTTGGACAGAATGGGCAAAACCTTTGGTCAGGGTCTACAATATTATATCTACCTGTTTCTATATTCAATTTATGACTGCTGATTCATATCTGGGTTATCGCTTTACGAAATCCAAAGTTATATATATCATAAAGGTAAGTTTCTTGTTCATAACACTTTTTCGATTTGTTAAAAAAAGACAGTTTTGAATTGCTTTTTATGCGACTAAACCACTCCTGTATAAATGTATCTTGTATGTGTGCATGTGTGTGTGCACGTCTGTGTGTATGTATGTATATGCAAATGTGTGTTTGTATGTGTGTATTTCTTTGTGTGTGTGCGTGTGTTTGTGGTGTGTGTGTGCTTGTATGTATATGTGTGTGTGTTTGTGTGTGTGTATGTGTGTGCCCTCGCGCGCGCGCGTGCGTGTGTGTGCGCGCGTTTGTGCGTGTGTGTGTGACAACATTGTAAATGGGCACAAGTTTACGTGCTCATTAAGACCAGTTCGGTAAGGGGTCCTGAGTCTATAGAAATAAACGTGTAATAGACATATCACGTAGAAGTAGAAGTAGTACCGTCTTGTCATTTTCATGCCTCCCGTTTTAAACATATATGCCACTGATCTGTACCTCGTCTTTTCTTACAAAGTACACAACAAGGAATCTACTCGTCCGGTACCATTTGTGTTTTTTTTTATTTCAATGATATCAATGGTTAGGGCGATCTTATTTGTGAATCATACTACATACATTAACATCGCGATAACCTTTCGTTGTCTTTATTCCGTTTGTAAGACCGTCGATGTACTAAATGTCACAAGTTCGATACGTACAGACACTATGTGACAATATGTTGCTTGAACACGTACATTTCATGACGAACTTGACTGTACACTAAAGAGGGAACATAATCAGGCAGTGACAATGACGATAATGATTGTAAATCATACTTTGTTTAGACAATCTGAGGATACACTTTGTCGTCAAAACAGTCATCATCACAGACATCCAGGTAATAAGATACACAGGTAAAAGTTACTCAAGCAACTGGATTAAATTTGTTGTCAATTCAGTGTTTTGGTTAAAAGCTGGCAAATTCAGATGCTCGTCCATTCACTGACGAAAGGCACTGGGTGCCCGTTTGAAACGTCTGGCCAATTCCAAGTTTTATCCAGTTGAATGAGAAATTGTGAATCATCATACTTAACATGGTAACAGTTCTAACCTGGGCTGACATTGAAATATTAAAAAAAACCTCCTCTACATGTTGATCCACAGTATCGTACTTGTTCGGAATTTCTTGTTTTATCTATATCAAATCATAATTGACATCCGGTCATCTGTCAAGTCGAGCAATTGCGGTATCCGTTAGCAACGCCCTCTTCCATGTGTCGTCATAACTGTAGAAACACAAACTGAGACTTCAATAGCTTTCATTCGCTCCGACAAAGACTTCATAGATCTTCTTATATCCAGGATGCATAGTTTGCGTTTCTACGGTTATGACGACACTTGTGTCCTTGTTATATATATAACTTTATTGCACAACAATTGTACGAGGTACAAAGTATGGCATCTACATAACTACAGTGCTATAACTTAACTTAGGGCTTATCTAACTAATACAGGAGTTGTAGTATGGGATAAGTTTCTTACAATCATTGGAGGCTTTTACAATCATTTGGGGAATTTCTAATGTCAAAACCTTCTTTGATATATTTTCCTATATCTGCCATGCAGGGATTGTCACATGTCATTATGTATCTGAATTTGCACTTCAGGTCCATTTGGATAAATCCTTGTGTACAAAATGACAGCCTTCTGTATAGAGAATTGCGTATATCGGAATATTTGGGACATACAACCATAAAGTGATATTCGTCTTCGATTAGCTCTGGACAGAATGGACAAACCCTCTGGTCAATAGGGATTTTTTGGAATCTTCCGGTTTCTATATTTAATTTGTGACAGCCAATTCTGAGTTGTGTGATTGCCCTACGAACGTCAAGGCTCTTTATGGTTGAAATGTAATTTTCTTGCTTGTAATGCTTGTTCAATGTAGAAAGAGATGAGAGTTTGGAATTGTTTCGAATAGAGGAATGCCAATTTTGCACGTATATATCTTGTAAACGTTGTCGTAACTGAGTGGTGATTGTGTCTATGTGGTATGACCTCGGGTTCAGCCATATGTGTCCAAAGCCTTGGTAGTTGAGGATATTTTTTACGTGGACAATCCAATCATGTTCTCCGAATGAAACAGTATTGTATGCCTCACGAAGAAGGGCATATTCGGGCAGATTAACTAAACGATGCCAATATTTCACAAGTTGCATTTCTGCATCAATCCTAGCTGGGAAAGTTCCCAATTCTCCCCTGACACCATCGTTTGAGGCTTTGGCATGAATGCCTAACAGAAATTTTTGGAAGCGCATGTCAATGATGTCAAATTCTGGAATTTGTTGATTTGAGTCTAGGTTTATAATTTGGAAACCGTTATCTCGTAAAATATGGCTATTGGCATGACGCAATAGTATTTCTTTATCTGTATTTCTTTCCAAACATACAACATAAGTAGTATTCAAAGCAGAAGAGGTGGTTTTTCGAATGGTAGCTGGAAAGTTATCTTGAATATTAAGTTTTTTAAGTAAAGTAGAAAAAACCTTTGAGGAAGGTTCGCAGATGTTATTGGTATGTGATACAATGATTCTTATACTTTTAGAAAAACGGTCAAAGCAAGTGATTTCTGAACAGTACATAAAGATGGGTTTTACAAATTTGTCAAATAGATTTTTTCCGAGATTGATTGAAATGTCCTTGTTAGAGAGTAAAAGAGCCTTGAGTTTGAAAAGTGCTCTCATTGCTTTGGTTTTCAAATATTTCCTGGCGGTTTTGAATTTTCCGGAGAATGTGAAAGGAATGCCGAGGTATGTATAGCTGTCAGTGATTTCTATATTTTTGCCATAAATATGGAATTGGTCTTTGTTATTCTTGCTAGAACCTTTGCCAAAAACAACTACCTTGGTTTTTGAAACATTGACAGATAGCTTCCATTTCTTACAATAGTTTTCTAGGCAGTCAATACAATGCTGTAGCCCTTGTTTTGACGATGAAATCAGAGCGAGATCGTCTGCCCAGGATAAACAGTTTAGAGATTTTGAGGTTAGGACTGCAGGGTCACATTTTGTGGGGTCAAAGCACTCAGATATATCATTGATGAATAAATTAAATAATAAAGGACTAAGATTACATCCCTGCCGTACTCCGCATACGGAAGGAAAGGAGTTTGATAATCCATTATCTAATCTAACTGCATATTTCACATCATTGTACATGGATTTTATAATATTAAAGAAATTACCTCCGATACCACATTTATGCAACTTATAGAATAGCCCATCTCGCCAAACACTGTCAAATGCCTTCCTCATGTCAACAAAGCATACGAATAGTTTTCCGCCTTTTTTCTTGGTGTATTTGTCTATTAGAGATTTTAAGATAAAAACATTGTCGGAGGTTCTACATCTTTTCCGGAACCCAAACTGTGTGTCATCTAGAAGTTTGTTTCTTTCTGCAAAGTTTTGTAACCTGTTGTTTAGAATGAGTGTGAATAATTTGGATAGACAACTAGAAATCGCTATTCCTCGATAGTTGTCTGCATTACTTTTATCACCTGATTTATGTATTGGCGTAAGAATACTTGTATTCCAGTTGGAAGGAAAGGTGCCTTTATCAAGTATAGTATTGAAAAGACTCACTAAAGGTTGACATAGATGTTTTGCACCATACTTTAACATTTCATTTGAGATTGAGTCGATACCGGAAGCTTTTCCCGTTTTTAATAATTTTAAACCATTTAAGACTTCCACTGGAGTGAATGGGAAATCTAAGGGATTTGGGGTATGATCATCTAACTGATTAAGGTATTCAGTGACCGTTTTTTCGAAGACAGTATCAAAGCTGCTGTCATTTATCAAATTATTTAAACTTGTAAAGTGGTGTATCCATTCTTCAGATGTTATATTGGGATCGCAAGTATTTTTGTTGTGTTTTCCACTGATTTCTTTGTCCAAATATTTTAAAAGTGACCAAAATTCCTTTGGATTGTTTTTGTTGAATTCTTCCAATTTTGCTAGAAGGTCGGAATTGTACTTCTGTTTACGCTGTTTGATGAGTTTCTTGTAATCACGCAAAGCTGTGAAATATTTGCTTCTAATTTCGTTTAGCCAGGGTTCTTTTTTCAATGCCAGTGACAGTCTTTTTAAACGTTGGCGTGAAGACCAGCAGCATTGATCATACAGATACTAGTACTCTCCTCATACCCTTCACTCCATCCCCCTCTCTTCGCATCACCACCTTCAAATCCGTTATCGTCTAACCACACAGCACAGGAAAATATGTCATCTGTTCATGTGCTCTGATGAAATACTATACTGACAAGCAATACTAACGAGTACTAAATATTACAGCACAAGACGGAGAAACAACTAGTATACATTATGCCAAAACTGTTTATTTCATCGTATTTTATACGTACGTAGTGTGATAACTGTTTTGTCAGAACGGTGGATATTTCTATATCATATACAAAGGCATGTTATGTTATGTACATATATCAAAGTCAATTTGTCTTCATTGTTGATTTGTTGGAAGAAATCATTCGATTTGAGGAGACTTCCTAAATCTGTGCAAGATCAAGTCAACATAGAGGTGACCGGACCTCACGCGTGTTCGATCACCTGGTCTTGCGAGAATTGACGTGTGGCACCATGGGAAAAGTAGAGGATCGACGGTAGGTGCGCCGTGGCGGAGGCAGCGTGAAAGCCAGGGCAATAGAAATAATTGTATAAATAGTAATTAGTGCAGTTCATGTCATTGTGTACATGGAAAGGTAAAATGTACGATGTGTACCAATCTTCCGAAGCATGAAGGAGGAAATCAAGAATCAAATGAAAAGGGCCTGTTCGATGCAGTTCCCTCGGGGACCGCTAATTGCTGGCTTTATCGGTGTCACGACTATATTAGGCCATCACATATCCCACAGCTAGGCCAGCTATCCCAACTATTGCCGCTGCCACACACACGCCTACTGAGGGCTGTAGTGGCATCACGACCATTGGCAAATATAACTCCGAGTGGTTAGAGTGTTCGCCTTGCATTCAGTAGGTCATGAGTTCGATCCCTGGCCGAGTCATACCAAAGACTTTAAAAATGGTACATGCCGTTTTGTCTGCTTAGCACTCAGCACCAATGAGGAAGAGTATGGGAGTTAAACACACATCACTACCAGTGGACTGGCCCCTTGTTGTAGTGACTTGCACAAATGTGTTGCTGAAGGGCTACAGAACTTGAGATGGGCGCCACCCCTACGCATCTGCACAGATGTACGGGCAACTTTGCTATATTAAATAGCGAAAACAAGATACCCCTGGATTTTGCAGTCACGTAAAATGTTACATTTGTGGCATTTACTTCAATGTGTTGGCAATTGAGTAATGGTTGAAGGGTACTGATAACAAAATCATTTTGATCTAAACCGGCCTCATTAGTAATATCCTGAAACCTTAGCTTATCTGTGATAACAGTTGTTGATGGTAAAGCTAATGCAATGTGACGAAACACAAAGTGCAGATAATTTCTAACATTCAGTTATCAGGAATAAAACTGAAGACTAAACCTTCTCATGAAACAAGAATCCCATTTATTCTTGTTGTATTGAAATCACAACAAGGCAGTTTGACGTTTGCTGTAGTTTGTTCTTGATAATTTAACAACTGCTTTCATTACCTTCAATCTGAATTAGTTCCAGTCAATACGGACGGGCAGTTTTGAATTAAAAGTTGCTCATAGCAAACCTCAGACGTCGACTATATCTAGTACTGAGTAACTAGCTTGTTGTGGGGAACGAATCAACCAAGACCATAAGACCTATCTCACGGGACGAAACGCTCGAAAGAACAGTTCTACACTAGTCTTGTTACTAGTATGTTGTGTTGTCCGTCGCTTGTGGGACAATAGTAGGGCTACGTGGCTGTACACACTGTCATCTATAATAACACTCTTGTTCCTGTGTGAAACGGTGCGAGTACGTAACGCTGCGTGAGACATCGTGATCAGCAGGTGGTACTCAAACCGTGGTCCTGGGTCACGTCGTAGTCGCTCTCCGTCAAGCGGCAAGTCTTTCTTTAGCCTCTACCAGGCTCCGCGGGTCGCTGGAAAAATAGTAGAAATTGGCCAAATAAGACAGAAAAATACACCAGAGGAGTTGGATGGCCGAGGAGTATAGTTTGCGACCTATTAAAGGCCTAACTTGGCCAAAGTCCCCTATTACTATTCGGCCAGGCGGGAGTCTGGTAGAGACTAATCTTTCTTCCCGAGTACCGACTGTTTCAAACTACGGTCCACCCTGCCTTGTGGCCTCCATGGCACTGTAAAAACACATCAGGGGTTGCCGTCCGTCGCAACACCTCGTTACGTGTGCGTGTGCAGAGCTCACTCTTCCTCTGCCCAGTCAAAGGGGAAGTCCAAGTCAGCGAGAATGCTTTTCATCGTGGTGGCAATAAGACTGTTTCCCAGGAAATAGCTGACCATGGTGAGGGCTCCGATTGCACTGGTGGACACGATGACGCTGCACAACACGAGGTCCTTGAAGAACTGCCCCATGTTCTTGGTGGCTGACTTTGTCTGGGAGGAGCCGCTCGTGCCGTTGGGAAACGTGAAGACCTTGCCGCCACGTGCAGTCTTCGGGGTACCCGCTGGAAAACAAGAGGAAAGTTTACTTTTTTTTCCATTACTTTTATTCCATCAGCAGTAATCAAGTGTACAAAATGCCGCACATGTATGACAACATCATAATGTCATCATTAATACACATTTTTTTTGCTATGACTTATATATTGACTGGAATTACCGAATCACATAGTGCATTGAATAACTGTAGGATATTGTGTCTTTGAAGTAACAAAGAATTATCTTTATATCTAGACCATGACAGAAATATTGCATACTTTGCTAGAGTTGTGTACAGATTTGAAACATCACCAAGTAATATTTATTTTTATGTGAAATCAAATTCTATTCATTTATTTTATTCACATACACTTTGTGAGTATTAGGAAAAAAACACAATTTGCTTATTTGAAGCCTTCTACTTAAAAACATAAGCATAATGCAAGAGTAGTAAACAACATACGTACAGAAATAAATAAAAATGGATAACAGAAAGGTAAATTTAGACAAGACGAGTTGGTGCTGAATCAATTAGGAGAATCTACCTGAGAAATCAAATTGTCACCTTAGATATGAAAGACATGCGGAATTTTGGAAGTCTAATCATTACAACGTTTGATGTCATATTTCAACATCTAGGAAAACTTGTGACGGCGTGTTCCCAACAAGTCATGGAAGCCTTATAAGCTTATGACTGTCATAACTTTAAATTTAGATGTTTATATTTTGCTTCAGACTAGATAAGATTTTCGAAATCGTTCCAAGTTTCATTTGACCAGTGCTGAAGTTTGCGACTGGAAATTTAAAAAAAAACTGTGGAAAGTGTTTTATAATGTTGCAATTGATTTACAATTGGTACTAGAGGGGGGGGGGGGGAGAGAGCTGACGTACTTAACGGACTCCTGCACTCATTATGCAGACCCCACCCGAGTGTGACCTATATGTATTCGGAAAGGTCAATATCAGAGCATTCCCTGGGATCAGATCGTCTTTAGGGTCCTGCGTCGACAAAATGCTATCTTTGCTATGTCGTGAATGACATTTTGGACAGGACCAAGAGGATGAGAGTCAGGT
Organism: Branchiostoma floridae; assembly: GCF_000003815.2. Taxonomy (NCBI): domain Eukaryota; kingdom Metazoa; phylum Chordata; class Leptocardii; order Amphioxiformes; family Branchiostomatidae; genus Branchiostoma; species Branchiostoma floridae. Next base: position 29,121,437 of record NC_049980.1, on the reverse strand, counting down.
TCAGGTTTTGTTTCAGTACTGATAACTGGTGCCGGAGGGTGTAACAGTTAGTAGTAGGAGCAAAGGATGAAGAGACTTTTTTATACAACCATTGGTCTATTCACACCAACGTTTCGGTGACCGTCTGTCACCTTCTTTAGGGCAATTCTGACCGATTCACATTGAATTGCAGCACGGGTGTCGCTGCTCACAGTTCCGACGTACAAGCCCTATGTACGTATAAGATCGTCTCGATGTGGGGGACTGGGGAGCTCTATATTCCTGTCCATGTACTGACCGGTCCCTGTGACGTAGGGCAGCCATATGAGCCGACGTGACGCACGTATAGGTCGGGGGTAGGGTCACAGGTTCTCTATATCAGAGGAGTTGGGTCGCAGGCAGATCTGGTTTTGGCCACAGAGATGACATGCTAGCTGTAAATATATGCCAGTCATGGCCAGAGACCGGGGCGATAAGGCGATAAGAGCTGCAGTATATTACGATGCTGAACATAATGAGATTTCTGACGACCCGTTTGTTTCGTTTTCAAGGCTTCTTTTGGCTAAAGATAGCTGATCAGACTTAGGAACAGGTGCAACCAGACATTGCGCAACGCTGACATCTAGGTCAAGCGAATTGTGATTACATGTCTGTTTACCTTAATTGTGATCACATCATTTACTCCCAAGCATGAGGAGTTACGCAATGTTTGTATTTGCCATTTGTTTTGATGGGGTTTGATTTTCTGTTTCTGTCATGATTCGTAATCATTCTCTCAGAAATGCAACGGAAATTAAAGCGTTTGTTCTTCTTTGACATTAAGGAATTTGCTAGTAGAGTAGAGTAAATTAGATTACACTAGAGTGAAGAAGAGTAGGGCAGAGTAGGGCAAGGAAGAGAAGAGTAGAATAGGGTAGGGTAGGTTTGGGTGTGTTAGATCAAGGACGTTACATCAACAGGCCTGTTGATGTAACGTCCTTGGTTAGATTGAATACAGTATACAGGTATACAGTACAGTAGAATAGAGCAGAGTAGAATAGAGCAGAGTACAGTACAGTAGAGTAGAGTAGAGTACAGTAGAGTACAGTAGAGTAGAGCTGAGTGTAGAATAGGGCAAAATCGTCGGTAGGGAAGGAAATTCCAATTTGGGGCCGATTTTCATCAGATGAATATTCCTTGTCTACGTCGATTGCCTATTAATCATGCACCACTGGGGTCTTTCCTTTATCCAAGTATTTATCCAATACTTTGAGGGTTACGTTCAGTACACTCAGTTTATCAGAACGCAAATCTGCTTGCAAAACAAAGTGATGATACATGTATAAGCAGAGAGGAGCCATGGCACCTGTGATCTTCCCGCCACAGATATGTAACGATCAGCAGCTAGGTCCCGCCAGCGATAAGCTCCGGTATGCAGAGTTCACATTGTTACGGTATCGGCTGGGGAGCTTCAAGAGACAGTCTTACTTATGCCGTAACTGATCGGTAGATGGAAGTTAAGATGCGAAAATGGACTTTTGCAAACGTTTGTTTACATCACAAACATCAACAAAGGCCGTGGAGTCACGCAGATCTTTGCATACGAAATGCCGAGTCATCTACTATGTTAAATGGCATATTTTATTTCGACCAAATCCGGATCGTTTATTGATATGTATGTACTCAGATTACCTACATCATCTGGATGTTTGAACCGATGACAGGGTAATTCTAACCTCCATGAGAGAGACTGACGTTTTGCATTGATTTGTGGCTTCTTGATCCTTCAGGAAGAATGACCAACAGTTAAATGAGATGGACCTCGACCTACAGTGGTGCCTTTTTCGGGCACGAGGCCAGCAGAATCCGCTGCCCGCCTACCCTTCAGCAGCCCGCAAGCCGTACGTGTGGGGTGAAACTGGGTCAGGGCACAGACAGGGTCGGGAGTCAGCCAAAACTAAAACCGTTTTAATGCAGACGGAGCCTGAAACCCGAGCGCGCTAATTTTGCCTGTGTTGTCCGATGCTCAGAGACATGCTCTATAGATCCATCAAAGCTGGCTGGACACGCGAGCTATTCGCTGACATCTCCAGTACACTGACCCCTCGGCCTGGCCTATATGGACGGACATACACGAGTACGTTTGCTTAATCTCAGGACTATATTGTTCACGATTGCTGTATACGTAACGCAATGTACTGTCAGATCGCATGATCCTGATATTCATGTCTGTGGACATATCTTATCCTGTTTGCTAACATCGATGTATTTTTGTTTGCAGACTTCCGATCATCCCAGGTAAAGATAAACTAATATGGCTCATGTTTGATAATGCTTCTTGAGATATTAGATATCAAGTCTTATCAATGATGGCTCAGGTCTGCTAATGCTTTTAGCTTCATAGAATTAGAGATAACTTAAAGGAATATTTCATCGAATGTATTAAATGGTAAGTACTCTTTTCAATGAGTTACTGGTCGTAGTCTTGTCATGACAATATGTTGTAGAATAGAACTGGTCGTTCTGATGATCCAAGTACGTTTCTGAAACTTTATCACGTGCTAATGATAAAGTTGGTACAATTGAATCTATAAATAATTATGCTATAAAATTATAGCAACGGGTTTTTTTCTTGGTAACATCCTTGCTCATGCCGATGGACTATCCGCTCTGCACGTTGCAAATCACGGCACACTCATTAGACCATTGATTACTTTTGCCAAGAAGATTATGTTTTCGGCAACCTGTCTATGTCCTCTGTGCCTAAATCATAAGAAGGCCCAGATGCAATGTCTTGGTACTTGGTACGTGGGTACGTCTTTATAAGACCTCGAAACAATTAGATGTTTGGTCCCCTAGAGGCTTTATATCGTACTGCAGCGGGAGTTCCAATGCCTCGTGTTCTGGTTGTCAATGAAAATGTTCCAGTGAATCCTCGATGTCATTAGGTTTATTTGAGTCGATTTATTTATGTACTAATTGGCCGAAGCATGTCTTTGAAATACAAGTCTGTGTATCTACTCCTTTTCTGGTTGTACATGTATGAAAATGCTTCATAAATTCTTGTTGCCATCAGTTTAATTCAAGTCGATTTATTTATCTACTAATTGGCCAAAGCATGTCTTTGAAATACGAGTCTGTGTATCTATCCATTTATCATTAGAGACAAATATACAGCTGCTTGTAAATCGATCTGTGGTACAGCAAGCATGAGTCTCTGGACACGGCTTCGTAAGCAGTTCGACTAAGTCCACACTTAAACGTGCCATCGGCATCAGTGTTGGCTTGACATTCTGCGTGTCTCTCACTACGTCGTGGATGTCGTGTTCCTGTTTGCCAGTGAGTCCCATCTCTCGGAGATAACAAATTCCTTCATGATGCCTACCATTTTCTAGCCTGGATACCAGACTCCGGCCCGATATCAATCTCAACACGGCTCAATCAGGGTCTAACTCGAGCTCTGAGGGACATTTTAAAGAATTTACTTGAGGGCATGTTGGCCCTAGAGCCGAAGAATTGGGATGTATCCTGGAAACAGTCTGGCGTCTAGGCTAACCATGTACATGGACCACATGGAGTCAGCTTTTCCTATCTGAATAATCCCCGCCTTATGTTTGATTGCCGGTGATATATATTTCTTTTAAATTTGCTTTATTTCTTTGTATTCGAGGCACCATCCTCGTAGAGGAACTACATTATTTCTCTTGTCGGCTACTCTCAGATTTGTTTTTAGTTTTGTAAAGTAAAGAAATAGATAAAGATATGTGTCCTCAGCTGACCGTCTACGTGGAATTTCGTCCGAGGCTGGCCACACATTTCAGACGTTGCGGAGTAACCGTAAATTAAATTCATTCACTTTCGCGATGTTTTTTTTCGCGGTCGGGGGTGGTGTGGGTGGGGGTGGTGTGAGGTTTTCATGGTGTTTTGAATTCGCGGTTGAAACAATTCTGTGGCACTATCAAAATACATTTGAAACCCATATTAACAGCGGAGAGGCTGCCGCGAATGGCAGCGAATATGTTTCAAGATTTACAGTATTGTGGAGATGATCTTTCTCAACATCTCATCATATTTCACCAGAGCTACATTGGGCCCGTTGCCCAGGGTTGGAAAGCAGTATATTAAATAGAATTTCATGTTGAAAATCTTAAGATGGCTAAAGTTAAGAAAGAAAACAAAAGAAAAACCTCCTAACGTACATCTACGACTAAAACATGATAATACTTTACCTTCTTTCCCCATCATGACCTCGAGTTGAGTCGGCGCGTCCATGCCATAGATAGTCTTTTTCCGCCATGCCTCTATGATGGTTTGATACTCGACGTCGAACCTCTCCGTTTTCTCCACACCCACAGATTGTCCCTCGTCTCGGTTCTTCAGTTTCTTAAGCCATTTCTCGTCGCTGCAGAAGTCCTTGGGGAGAACTATGCACTCGACGGCGGCACACCGGCCCAACCTCTCCACCTCCCGTAGGATCCACAGCCGCCTGTTCCCAAAGTACGCCCACCACGAGCCGTCCTTGTAGATAACCTGCAATACGGGAAACGGCATCAGTTATGTGGGTCATTTTGAGGAGCTTATCAAAAATATGGCCTGCCATCTGGTAACAAGACCCCGCTTTAATAGAACTCACATATTTTGAACAAGCTCTTGATTAAATATGCAACGTTTTATCATGCAAATTTGTATAGAATATATGATACTACAGATTGTCGGAATACTAAATAGAGACGAATGAACAAAAACAAATAGAGCATGGTCCTTTAGTTGTGCAGAGGGTAAGGTAAATGTAGTACATAGACATCGGTCCTCATTGACACAGTCATTGTGCGGAGGATGTTTTGATGATAAGGTTCTTTCTAAGATTTAAGGGGTGATGAGTCACGTCGTCAGATGATATGCTCATTTTTCAACGTCTATGAGAGGATCTCGATTGCAATAAAATGAGAAAAACAATGTATATGATGATACTGACACAGAATGCGTCTTGTACGGAAAAAAAGCAGAGCAAATATGATTTCAGCGCGCGAGTTTGCAGTATGTCTCTATGGCTCGTGAACTTTAACCTGTAAATGCTGCATACGCAGAAAACTGATGGTCTGAGTGAATACGTCCAATACAAGTGTCTTATAGCTAAAGGCGCCGCATCAAATGCATCAATCAACGAATTAGAATCGTCTATGTGAGCGATGTTTTCTTGACGTTACTAATCAGGTGTCATGAAAATTACTCAATGCTCCATGTTGTTGTTTTATGTGGGATCACTACAATATCAATCATACGCGAGGTTACTGAAATAGCAGACATGGCAACAACGACCATCATCGTGAATGAACAGAACGTGTAGTCTTACCTCAATCTTCGGTATGTCCGTAATCTTAACCTCGTTAAACAGAAGCTGCCTGAAGGTCTCCAGCATGTCCGAGCCGTTGCTGAACTTGCAGGGGATCATGTCCGCCGTGAAGTGGATGTCAGACGGTCGGATC